>NW_004955414.1:28924750-28936336 GCF_000276665.1 Chinchilla lanigera | reverse complement strand
AAAAAAAAAAAAAAAAAGAGAGAGAAAGAGGACATCTAGATATAAAGCATAACACACCTTCCCAAAAATAAGGACTCGGGGCTGGTGACTAAAAGTTGTAGGCTCAGTTGTGAGAGGCTGAGGCTTGAGGTTGGAAAATAGCAAGATTCTGTCTCAAAAACAAATAACTCTAAGCCCAATTCTCGATTATGAAAGTACACCAGGATAAAGATTACAATATTTGTACTTATTTAGTCATTAATTTGTTCAGTTCCAATGAATGTCTTGGTTTAAACACTACACAAGCACATAAAGTCAGGTATGGCGGTATTTTCCAGACCATGAATGTAAGGAGATAATTCCTTTCATTGTGCTTTATCTTTACAGGTTCCATCCAATTTAAAAATAGCTATTGCACATTCAAGTGTTTGACAACACTGAGGGGAATGTAATTCTCTTTTTAGTTACAGTGGAGATCTCATCACATATATCTAGAAGGTATCAGAGATATTTATTGTCATAGCATGTTTACAGTTTAAGACAACTTTCCTCAAGTGAGCTAAACTCTGGTTAGGGCAGTTATTCTCTGCAGTTTATTTGATGATCTCTTCCTTGCCCTGCACCCATTATGGTATTTAGAATTGGTCTGCTTTAAAACTATTTTTAAAGACTTAGTAAAAACACAATAAGAAATCAAGTTTCTAACATTTCCACTGATACAACAATTACTAGTCTGGGCAAGTATATCCACAGGTCCTACATCTCTAAAAAGAGAAACTATTTTGGGTGCTTCAGAGATCTATGAAATAAGGGGGTTTCATTCAGAGGTGAATAATCTGACCCACAGACGTTCTACAGGCTTAATCTAAGTGGAGCAAAGGGAAGCTGCTGGGTTTCTGGCTCTACTAACACACTGTGCCTTCTGATCGGCTCTTTTGGGCTATGTCCTCTAAACCTTGATCATTGATATTGTCCTGATGTTACTTAGCTCTCAGGTCTTGGGAGGAAGGCGCACAGTATTTACAATATTTCTTCAGATATATTTGTTATCAATTTTGCAATCACTATGGAAAGAAAAAACACTCTTGTGGTCGATTTCTTTCCCCACATGATTACATTGTCACAGTTTTGCCCGTTTTTTGTGGATGGCATTGTCATGGTTTGAACTGCATTTGGGGACAGTGGTAACTGAACAGAATCCTAAGACTTGGGGATTGTTCTTTTCTTTTTCCTGTCTGTTTTTTCTTTGCATTTCTTTCTTAGAGATTTACTCCCTTTGTGTATGAGTTAAAACAGAGCTACAACAGATTCCGAGATCCGAGTCTCACTAATTTGACTTTTTATTCTAACATTAGTGTGTCCAAGGTGTAAGCCACATTCCATGACCCACCTACTTCCTGTTCTTTGGTGCTTTTTGAGAATACTGCCTAAGGTCAGTATGCTTAATCTTCTAAGGTAAGTCTCCTCCCAGACATATTACAAACCTGAACCACAAGCTGAAAAAAACTTCAAGCAGCCAACCACACCTATGTGTAAAAAAATTGTTAGTGTCTACAAAGGTATGGCTATTTGAGAAAATTAAACATATTTGACTCAGTCACTAATCTCTTATTGCAGAGTGGAAAGTGCAAAGATTAGAGTTTCTCCATATGCAAAGCCATTTAATCAACTGTCTTAGTTACTTTTCTCATTGCTGAGACAAAATACTCACCATCCACCAGTTAAGGTAGGGAAGGTTTATTTAGCCCAGAGTTTGTAGAGGTTTCAGTCCCTAATTGGGTGGCTGCAATGCAGTGTGGGATGGCAGATAAGCATCACAGAAGAGAAACAGTCCACTGTGGGCAAAAGGTAGCAAAACAAGAAAGGGACCTTAGCAGTTTCTTTCTGCCTCTTTTATCCTCTGTCTAGGCTACCAGGATTAGGGTGGTGCCAAAACTAAATGATTTAGTAATCACACACTTTTAATGCCAGCATCACACTCTAGATCCAGCCACCTCTGAAAAAGCCCTACCTATGACCACATGAGGCTTTGTGGGAACATTTAGATACAAATTGTAACATCATACCAGTAAGATATTTTTTAGAGCAGCCAGTGCTGGCTTTCTCCAATGATATCAGCAACAGTTGATTTGGGAAGAGCACTCTAATTAAGGGTTCTGAAGCTAGAACCCAATTCCTAGGTATAGAATATCAGAATTATTGCTCACTACTTACAAGACCTTGCACAAGTTGTTCCACCACTGTGCCTCAATTTCCCAGGTCTGAAATAAAGAGGTACTAACTTCAAAAGGATGCTTTGAAGCTGAATATTTTAAAAATAACTCCTGGCACATGTGTACTTCACTTTACTTTTTTTCTTAAAGTAAAGTACTTTCCCAAACCAATAATAACGTCTACTTTCTAGTTTTGTAATATGTCAGGAAACTTTATAGATACTGTTTTTAAGCCTCAGAAGTTAAGGATTAGTATCTCCATTTTAATTTGGCTGAATTGCGTATGATCACATCACTAGTTGGGAATTCTAACCTAGGTATGTCTAATTCCAAACTTTTGCCTTTCACTGCACAGCATTGCTTCTTAAAACATCTTACCTTCCACCCATTGTTCTTATAATGCTAAATGCTCTACATTGATTGATAGCCATATTATTTTAGAACTGGTCTTAAGCATTACTTTGCCCGTTCCCTCTACCTTTCATAAATGATCAAATTAACAATATAAGAAGCTCAGAGATAAAAACGAAAAGAAGCTCAGAGACTTTCCCAAGGCTACTTAATAACTTAAGTAGCTCTTGAATACTAGCCAACTATTTCATAATCAGAAAAGAAATAAACATTTAGTTTACTTATCACAGTGTCTTTCACCTAGTAACATTCAGTCAACATTAGCTCCTTTTGTCATTGTTTTCCTAGTCATCCATTCATTAAACAAGCCCGTATTAGGCAGTCTTACAAATCAGGCACCTGGGAATATAAGAGTGAAGAAGAAATGATTTCTCTTGAAGCTCACACAGTGAAATATGGGTGCTAGCAGCCACATGTGGGTACTGAATTCTCGTACTAAGGCTGGTTCAGATTGAGATGCACTCTTAAGTACAAAAACGGCTTGCTTTGACAGCACATATACTAAAAACAAAACTAATGATGTACTAAAAATAAGTAGCATAGGTCACTAATAAATGATATTTTAGTTTTACATTAAAATAATATTCAGGGAATATTGTGTTAATTAAAATATATTGTTAAGTTATTTGTATCTGTTTCTATTTCACTTTTAAAATGTGATTTCTGGAAAAATTAAAACTACACATGGCTTGTATTATATTTGCCTATTCTGGATATTTCATGTAAGTGGAGTCAAATAACATGTGTCTGCTGTTGTTTTTAAGATTATAATGCATCAGTAGTGAAATCCTTTTTATTGCTGAATAATATTTCATTGTATGGCTTTACCACAATTTGCTTAGCCACTCATTTGGTAGACATTTGTTTCTAATTTTGGCTATTACAAAAAATATAGACATTCAAGAATGATTTCTTAATTTCTTTTGGATATATGTACCTAGGAGTAGAACTGCTGAATTAAATGGTAACTCTAAATTTAACTTTGTGGAAAAACTCCCAGACTTGTTTTGTGGGGTGGCTACACCAGTTTTACATTCCCACCAGCGGTGTATAAAGGCTCTAATCTCTCCACATCCTTGCCAATATTTGATGGCCAGTTAAAGCAGGAATCTGGCCCCTGAGAGAATTCTACTCACAGACCAATAAATATAAAAGCCACTAATACAAAGTTTAAGGAAGGATGTGAAGAAACAGGAACTCCTCCATGAATTGCTTGCAGCCTAGTACATTGCACTTTGAAGGGCAATTTCGCGCTTTGTAATAAAACCAAAAATGTGCATTACATAGAATTCAGATATTAGACCTCTGTATCTCTGAACCCTGGAAAGAGATGTTCCAGTATCCTAGGGAATGTGTGACTAGAAAATTGTGACAGCTTCTAATTACACACACTGTTTAAAATATATTTATGCTGAAGTGGAAAAATAAACTTTACTATAAAGATTGAGGCTGGCTTTATTAGCTTTTTATCATTGTAATTAAATGCCTGAAATAGTTCAGGAGAGGATGGGCTGAGAGTGTAGCTCAGGAGTTAAACACCTAGCATGTGCAAGACTATGGACTCTAAGGTTAATCTTCAATAACACACCCCACACACATACACACGCACACACAAGAGGAAAGGTTTATTTGGCTTAGTTTTGGAAGTTTCAGTCTCTCATTGCCTTTAGCCTGTGGTGAGACAATATATCAGGGCAGGGAGCATGTGCTAAAGAAAGCTGCGTATCTCACGGTTCTGGAGACGAAAAAAGAAAGAGGAGGGGCCAGATTCTCAGTAACTCCTTTAGGAGCACACCCCCAATGATCTTTCTTCCACCAAGCCCTAACTCCTGACAGTCCCGTCTCCTCTCAGTAAGGCTGGGGACCAAACCTTTAACACGTGGGCCTTTGAGGGACATTCAAGCTCCAAACTAGCACTGACACGTTCATTCAATCCATGCTTTAGATATCAGCTCCCAAATTTAAATTTCCAGGGCAGCTGTCCTCCTTCAGCTTTGCCTGTTAAGTCGCTTCTCTTGGGAATCTATGATTCCATTGAAAAGATAAAAATTCAATGATTTATTAGTAAAACAGATTAATCAAGATAATCACATATGCGTATTACTTAGGCTTGTCCAACTAAATGACAGGCTCATATCTAGAAATGCCAGGATCATCTTTCCTCACTGCCACTCCCTTGAGGTGCCATTCTGCTCCCCGCCCCCCCCCCCCCGACAGTGGAAGTGGGCTTCTCTTGGAGCCAAGTCCCTGGCATTAATGCAAGAGAAAACAGTATGGGAGTAGAGTTAGGTGTGGGGTGGTTGAGGAATAGGGGCAGACAGGGTCTTTGTAGCCAAGGAATGACTAGCCATAGACCAAATCATGAGACATGAAATTAATGAAACAAAGAATGTAGAAGAAAGTTCTATGGAAAAGGGAGAAGCAGTATGTCAGGAGTAGAATTAGAGTCAGAAACTATAGTGGGATGAAGTTTGCCCCTTTTCGCTTTTCTCTTCATAAACTCTCAACTTAGAAATTTCACCAACCCACCCTTTCTCAATCATAGTGGTATAAAAGTTAGGAGGAGGTCATAGAAAAGAATATAGTGTGGAATACTACTATGACACCAACAGGGTGTTCTTTTGCTTTCCTTTCTCGCTTGCTGTTAAATATTTGTTTAACAGCAGAACTCTCACTTCTCCCATCTCTAGCAAAGAAATGGGGACCAGAATGGAAAAGAAAACTGAGTTGATGCTCTGGGATCTGGGTAGAGATAGCAGCCGCCAGATAAGATAACAAAGGGGCTAACTCCTTATCTGTAGTGGGAAAGGAAGGAAATTCCACACACTCTACCCAGTTCTGGAAGAGGAATACACAAAAACCAGGCATTCATAAGTCTAGGGCTGTCTGTATAACAGACACATCAGTTGAAAATTATTCTTTCCATTAAAGTAAAAAGTTTTAATATACTGTGAAATCATCCCCCAAAAAGTTAAGTATAAAAGGTTTGAAGAACGAAAAAGGAACAAATATTTAACAGCCCTAATTTTCACTCTGGCTGACAAGTAAGACGTCCTGCATGCCTTATGTTTTAATCAGTAACATCTTGTAGATTACAGTAGCAGTTTTGGAGAACTTTGAGAAGTAAAGTTCTCAATAACAATAGTTACTAAAAATTACTGACAACCAGGTTAGTTATATTGGCCAGAACTTGAAGTTCAAGGTAAAGTCTTACAAACTACAAAAATAAAGTGAGAAAGTGAGAAGGACCTAATACTTGAAATACAAATTAAATGAGTAGGGTGCTGGGGATTTAGCTCAGCAGCAAAATGCCTGCCTGGCAAGCACAAGGTCTTGAGTTCGATTCCTGGTACTGGAAGAAAAACAAAACAAAACAAAACAAAAAAACAAATGAAATGAGTATTTGTCTCTTCATTTCTAAAAGGAAAAGTGGAAAATCAGGTTACACAGGATGATAAAGAAAAGTACACAGATTAAAGAAAAATTAGTCATACAGAATAGAGAGTAATTTTCTTTCAATATGTTTTAAAAAAACTAGTAGATGTGGGATTCTAGAGTTATTATTTATTATGTTCTAATTTTTAAGAATAGTCCACAGTTTTTACTTAATAAGAACATCAAAGACAGGACAGCTAGGATAACTGTACTAATATCTTGGTTTATTGAAAGGAACTGTTAATGTGTAATTGTTTGATCAGCCTTGCATGCCTATATCTGGTTATATGTGCAACTATCACCATGTTTTGAAATTCTGTATCATTTTTATTCTCTATGCTGTTTATGTATTTGTTTTTGTTATTTTGGATTTTTTTTTTCTCTTTAAAATGAAAAACAAAATTTGTATGTATATACAAGGATATCTGGATAGGTGTATTGCTGTTATCTGTGGTTTATTGAAAGGAACAGTCAATGCTTAAAATTTCTTTTTTCTTGACTAGTTTTGCATGGTTGAATCTGGTAATCAGAATGACTGATCTGAAAACAACAATGCTGTATAAGAACCATTGTTGAACTCCTACCATCTTGTATGGTGAAATTGCATCATTTCCAATGTGTTTGTTTGTTTGTTGTTGTTGTTTTTACATGTTCCTGTCTTTGATTGATTGATCAGTCTTTCATTCTTACCTCTGGTGGACTGAGCAACTTCATTGAGGATAACAGTAGGTAATGTAGCAACCATTGTAAATTCCTATCATTTTGTTTAGAGGTCATGTATCCTTTTTGTTGTTTTTATGTTGTTTTGGTTTTGTCTTCATTGTTTTGTTAGTTTTTTTAATTTTTAAAATAAAAAAGAACATCAAAAGTGAAGGGGATGTCATTTTTTGAAAATAGCAGGAACTGATATTCATATTATCCAAGAAAAGGAATGGCAAGATATCAGACATAGGCTTTATTGTATGGTATTTCTGAAAGAGCCGGCTTCAGGAGAATCAACAGGCTAGAACAATAATAGGGAATTAAATATATAGATAAGTACTTTGTGATAGTTAATTTTATGTGTCAACTTGATTAGGCTGTGTTACCCAGTTTGGTCAGAACACCAGCCTAGATACCCTGTAAATGCATTTTATAGATGTGATTAACAGTTAAGTCAGTACATTTTCAGTAGACTATCATTTATAGTGTGAGTAAGCTTTGTCCAATTAGTTGCAGAACTTAGTGGACTGAAAAATCCTAATGAAGGAATTCTCAAGACCGCAACATAGAAAGCCTGCTTAAATTTCCTATCTGCTCCCCTACAGAATCGAGGCTTAAAGACTATGACATTTGCCCCACCTGAATTTCTAGCCTTACCATTCTACCCTACAGATTTCAGGCGTGCCAGCCCCTAGCCAGTTTAAAATAAGAACACACACAATCTATTGATTCTGTTTTGGTAGAGAGCCCTATTTAATGTACACGTCAAAATATAAGACCTTCACAATGAATTTCTGTAGAAACATCCAGTACCCATCTCCCTATGGAAAATGGTGAAAACTCCTGCTTAGTGTTTATCTTGATCTGTTCATGGTTCTCTCACAAAATAACCTAAGATTGGATAATTTATAAATAAATAATAGAAATGTATTTCTCACAGTTCTAGATACTAGGGAATCCCAGATGAAGTTGACAGAGTTGATGTCCAGTGAGGGCTGCCCTCTCCTTCCAAGATGGCACCTTATTGGTATGTCTTCATATGGTGGAAGCTAAAGGGGTTTCACTAGCTCTCTCCAGGAATCTTGCTTTGTTTTATTTCTTGTCATACTAACAGTTGAACTCAGGGTCTCATGCATGGTAGGCATGAGGTCTATCACTGCCACTGAGCTCCATGCCTAGCCCCAATTTTAAAAAAAATTTTTGAGACAGGGTCTTGCTAAATTACCCTGGCTAGCATCAAATTTGCAATTCTCTTGCCTCAGTCTCCTGAGTAGCTGCAATTACAGATATGTATCACTGTGCCTGGCTCTCTGGACTTTTATAAAGCACTAATCCCATACATACATGAGGGTACAGCCTTCACAGCCTAAGCACCTTGTAGTGGATTGACATCTGGTGGTCAACTTATAACCCCCAGCTGAACTGAGTAAGCGTGGTTCTGGGTGTGGGAGGCCCACGTGAGGATTGTTGTCAGCAGCATAAGAGGCAGAACTAGAGAAGAAGTGAGGCTGTGGGGAGCTGAGAGAGGCTGTTAGGAGCTGGTAGAAGCTGTAAGGAGCTGTTGGTTCTGTTGGAGGAGCTCGTCATGCTGGCTTTCCTGATGAACTTGGCTGTTTTCATCCTCTGAGGAGCTCAGGACCTCACTGGCACTGAGAATGGCTTTGGTTTACTTTGAGGGGGGTCTGGTCCTCACTTTGAGCATCACTTCCTGGCTCCGGAGGAGAAGATGGTGCACAGCCCAGTCTCCTGAAGAAGCTTGCTGCGTTGGCTTTCCTCATGGGAACTCGGCCATCTTGATCATCGGAGGAGCTCGGGACCTCACTGTTGCTGAGGATGGCTGTGGTACCTCTCGGGGGGGCCTCTGGTTCTTCTGAGCACCACTTCCTGGCTCCAGGGCAGATCCCTCAGCCTGCTAGCACAGGTCCTTCATGCTGCTGGCACAGACTTTCTGGATTCCACCACTGACTTTTGGGCCTTCCCAGTGCAGATCCGTGAAACAAGCCTGCATGAGATGTTGTTATGGTCTCTGGGCCTCCAGTTGGATTCGAGGGAGGCATTGTTATGGGCTCTAGGTATTCAGCTGGACTCATGTAGGACATTATTGCGGGATCCAGGCCCTCATCTGGATTTCTTGGTCTTAGTGTGTGGACAGATTTCCTGCACTCTCTTGTATATCATTCTTTGGGTGATTATTATAAATAATAATAATGTGAAATATGTGTCCTGTATTATACTGTTCCCCTTGCAAATAAGCCCCAAACCAACACACACCTCCTACAGATCCCAACTCTTAATATTGCAAATTGGGAAGTAAATTTCAGCATGAATTTTGGAGAGAACACATACATTCAAACCATACGTAGGCATTGTCTCTTTTGATACAGTTTTGGTTCTTCTTATCTTTGTATTCTCCAAATCCTGTAGATTCTCTACGTCTCATTTCTGTTCTTATTCTATGTCACTCTGTACTTAGATGTCATGTTTCTGCTGCCACAAATTACCACAATTTTAGTGACTTCACACAATACAAATTTATCATTTTGTAGTTCTAGAGGACAGTCTAAAATGGGTGTCAGCATAGCTGGGTTCCTTCTGAAGACTCTAGGAGAGAACCTCACTAGATTCCAGTAATAACACTTTGCCTCTGACAAGTTATAATGTCCAAAACTGTTTCCAGGTGTTGTGAAGTCTCCTGTGAGGCAAAATAACTCTCAGTTGAAGTTACTATTGAAGACTAATCATGACAGTCTTGTTCTCCTTTACCAAGTGAGTTATTTAGGGAAGGACATATGATCTAGTTATGACAAGATGGGAGAGGAAGTCTGGGGGTTGCAAAGAGAAGTAAGAATGATCTGAGGAATATTTTCTTTGCTGCCTAAGATACTGATGTGTATTGATTTCTTTCTTTCTTTTTTTTTTTTCCTAATGCTAAAGATTGCTTCATTGGTGATAGCTAATATCAGTGAATATTATTAACCCCCAAAGAAGAAGTCCATTTTTTATCAGATTGCTGGCCCATAGAAAGTTGAATGAAATTAAACCAGGTGGCTTCTGGGATGACTAAAATTAATCCTACTTCTTGGGAAATGAAGCCATAGCCAGCTGATACTTAGCATATGCTGTTCCACCATGTATTAGAACCATGGTCATGTTATTCAGGAAGGTATTGGTTATCTCACCTCTTCAATGCACTAGAATTTCATTATCCTCCTGAAACAGCTTTTGTTTCTCTGGAAATTTATTTTCAAAATATCTGCTTATAACAGAGCACATAGTCTCCTGGGAAATCTGATAAAGAGGCAGCAGGTTCTACAACACCTTGGCTTAGTTACTGTAGCCTTGATTCTTGAGGCTGAGTGCGAAAGACCAGAACGATGAGAATGGCCCAGGTCCTAGGTAAGCTACTGAATCGGCCTTGGGACTGACTACCTGAAGATACTAAATACACAAAACTGTCCTTTTTGTTTAAAACACTGCTGTTAGCAATTTTGTTGTTTGCAGTTTAAAGCATTCTAACTGACAGGATTATAATGTGACAGGGATACATATTAAACATTTTCCTCCTCCTTGCAACATACCCAAATGGTGCAACATTAGAGAGCTATAGGTGTTTCAAATAAACATAACTATTTAAAATACTACCCAGTGTCAGTACTGAGGAAAAGAAAAAAAAGTGTTCATGAATGCTATACAGTGAAGAAAAATTTAATAATTTTAAAAAACTAAAGCTGAAGTCCCAAATAAAACAACAATAGAGATGGAATGGAAGATTTCAGGATTAAAAAAACAATTCAAGGATCAAAATAACACAACTGTTGAGTAACAAATTAATGTAAATAGCAAGAGACAGAAGGGACATGACTAAAATAAGATTTCCAACACAGAAGAAAGCCTTGTTAATCATTACAGTAACAACAGAAAAGAATGCCAAAGTTAAAGCAATTAGAAGATAAGTCATTGTGGAGGACAAACATTATACAACAGAAGACTGAGTATTGCCCCTGAAAGAGCAATCCTTAAAAATGGAGCAAAAAGAAAGACATTAAGAGGAACTCAGTTTGACAGTTGAAGGGCCACTCTTGTTCCAGAAAATGCTATTGGGCTAAGATGAGAGACATGTCAACTTATGTTGAATTTGGAGGTTTAAAGAATGTTTTTCAAGCATCCACACAGACATGGAAAATCATATATAAAAAATAAAAAATTTGATTATGTCTTAAGGTCTTAACAATATTCAATGCTAGAAGATACCAGGAAAGTTAAAAATGTACTATTAGAATACTTCTATTTACTGGGATTCCTGAGCTCTTGAATACTTAAGTATGTAAATATACTCTATATGTGAACATGTCATAACCATGGTTCATAACCATGTTCACATATAGAGTATATTTACACACAAATATTCAAGAGCTCAGGAATCCCAGTAAATAGAAGTCCTAGAATAAAGCCACTTTCAATAAAATCCATATATCCATGAAGTTTAGGTGCAAAGAGCCAGGTGTGGTGGCACATGCCTGTAATCCTAGCGCTTGGGAGGCTGAGGCAGGAGGATCATTTGGAGTTCGAGGCTAGCCTGGACTATTTAGTAAGTTCAAGACTAGCCTGAACTACATAATGAGACCTTGTCTGAATTCTGCATATAAGGGAAAAAGTAAAAACTATGGACCAATATTGCTCATGAATATAGTCAACAAAGTCACCAACAAAGTATTTTTAGACATATGTAAAAGAAATTCACGGCAGCGAGTTCTCCGGGAGCGGCAGGGCTCCTGGGTCCGAGAGTGGGCCGGACTCATACCACCGCGATTCCCAGCCGAAAAGCGCGCAAAGAGCCAGGTAGGCC
>NW_004955414.1:28908061-28918528 GCF_000276665.1 Chinchilla lanigera | reverse complement strand
TGTCTGTTAATGTTTCCCTCCTTTTATCCTTAAAATAAAAAAAAAAAGAAAGAAAGAAAGAAATTCAGCAGTATATCCAAGTAAGTATACATTATGGCCAACTAGGATTTATTCCAAGAATGTAAGCTTGGTTCACTATATAAAAATCTCTCAATACGGTTTTAAAAAACAGGTAGAAAAAGTAAAAAAAAAAAAAAGCTCAGATGATCACTTCGATGTTTCTGGTAAAAACGTTCAGCGAACTAGAAATTAAAGGCTATTTCCTCAGTCTCTTGTAAATACTTCCCCACCTAATGGTGAAAGACTTGAAGCTTTCCCCTATGGAAGATGAGGATACATGTTTATTTCTGCCACTGTTATTCAACACTGCACTGTATAGTCAGGGCTATTAGACAAAAAAAAGGACATCTATATTAGAAATAAAACTACCTCTACTTTGAAATAACATAATCATGTATATAGAAAATCCTAAGGAACCCACCAAAAGCATTAAAACTGATCAATGAATTAACTTGGTAATGTTTGAGGATACCAGATTAGTGTACAAATATCAGTTTATGTTTCTATACATAAGCAGTGAACAATCAGAACATAAAATTATGAAAGCAACTGTATCAAGGTGGAGTAAAAAATAAAATATGTAGAAAAAACAGAATTTATTTTTAAATGCTGGAAGAATTTAAAGAGGACCTAAATAATGTGAAAACATTTATTTTCACAGATTGGCAGAATTATATTTATTTATTTTCCATACTGGGGAACCTAGGACCTCACTCATTCCGGGCAAGCACTCTACTACTAAGCTACATTCCAAGCTCTTTTTGATTTGTGACAGAATCTCACTAAGTTGCCCAGGAAGGCTTCAAAATTGTAATCCTCCTGCTCTATCATCTTTAGTGGCTGGGATTGCAAGCATGTGCCACCATATCCAGAAAGACTAAATATCATTAAAATATCAATATTCCTCAAATTGATCAGCACATTCACTGGATTCAGTGCAATCCCCATCAGAATTCCAGCTATTTTTCTTTTTGTAGGACTGACAAGTGGATCCTAACAGTCACATGGAATAAGGCACCCAGAACAATAAAAGCAATTTTTTCCCTAAAAAACATCTTGAAAAGATTCTTACAAGAAATAACATTTTCTCTCCAAACTCTGTCTGTTTCCAGGCTGGACTCAAATTTCAGGGAACAAGTGATGCTCCTGCCTCAGCCTCACCAAAGCATAAAGATAAAAATATGAACTAATGGAATTCAACTAAGAATCCAGAAGTAAACTCTTGTGCTTACAGTCATCTGATTTTTGTCAAGGGGCCAAAATGGTTCAATGGAAAAAAGAATAATCTTTTCAATAAATAGGCCTGAGACAACTAGATATCCATATGCAAGAGTGAATACAGACTCCCTGCCTCACATCACATGCAAAAGTTGATGAAAGACAAAGTTGATCAAAGACATAGATATAAAAGGTAAAACTAGGTCAGGTATGGTGGTACATGCCTGGGAGGTGAGGCAGGAGAATTGCAATTTAAGGAGTTAGCAAGAACTTGTCTGCAAATATTTTAAAAGGCTGGGGATATAGTTTAGTGCAAAGGTCCTGGATTCAATCCTCAGTACTAAAAATAAAAAGTGAAAACAAAACTCTTAGAAGATAATATGAGTTTTTATTACTTTTGATCACGCAATGGTTACTGGTTAGAAATGGTTAGAAATGCCACCTAAAAACAGAAGAACAAATTTATAGATTGGACCTTAGTACAAGCATTTGAGTTTCAATGTCAAGAAAAAGCAACAAACCACAGAATTGGAGAAAATATTTACAAGTCATATATCTGATAAGAAGCTAGTATTCAGAATATATAAAGGACACTTTCAGTTAAACAGTAAAAATAGAATCCAATTAAAATATAGGCAATGGATTTGGATGTATTTTTTCCAGAGAAGTTATACAAATGTCCAATCAGCACATGAAAAGATACTCAAAATCATTAGCACACCCACTAGAATCACTAAAATGAAAATGACAATATAGATAATGTTGATAATGTAGAATGGGATCATTGTGCAATCTTTCAGGGAATGTGAAATGGTACAGCCACCCTGGAAAACAGCTTAGCAGTTTCACAAGAGGTTAAAATATGGTTACCATATGACCCAGTCATTCCACTCCTAGATAAATACCTGCTCCAGTTTGGATGTTGAATACCTCACCGAGGTCCCCATAGTGGTGCTATTGACAGCTTGTGGAATCTTTAGGAAGTGAGATTTTGTGGGAGGACCTTAGGTCATTGGAGACATGCCCTATAAGGCAGGCTTCCCCAAACTCCAGGCCATGTACCCGTACCAGAACTGAGCCACACAGGAGGAGGTGGGCAATGGATGAGCAAGCAAATCTCATCTGTATTTATGGCCACTCTGCATTGCTCAAATTACCACCTGAGATCCACTTCTTGTCAGATGTTCAGTGGCTTTCGCATCTCATAGGCATGCAAAGCCTCCTGTGAACTCCCATTGTAGAGATCTATGAGGTTGCACCCTTGATAATCTGAGGTGGAGCCAAAGCAGTGATAGTAATTCTGGATAGTAGCTGCAAATACATATTAATATTAGCAGAGAGATTTGACGGCACAGAGACCATAATCAAACAATTGTTTCCAGATTGACTTCAAAACGCTATCGGTGAGAGGGTTGGCAGCTCCAGGAAGAATCAGCAGATTGGGCCACCAGCACTAGCCCCAAGAAAAGCCCATGACTATTTTTATAGTATTATAAACTGCAAAAATAGTATGGCATTTTACTCTGAAAGTGACTTCTTCTGAAAGACAAGCTAGAGCTGAAGAAGAACTCTAGTGCAACACCTGCAATATTTGAGAGGATTCAATCAAGAGTCTCTTTGGAAGGGGGTTAATTGTTCAAGACTGAGCCACAAAATATCTACAGAACAATTATACTCCAGAATTTCTGATGTTACACTACCACAGTGAATGGGTGGGAGGCAGCTACAAGAAATAGTTGCAGAAAGATCTGCTCTTAGATCCCATGAGAAGTTTAGCTAGGGCCAGGAAGGATGTGAGGACCTTCCCTCCACAGGGAGAAGCCAGAACAGGTGTGCATGGCTTCCAGAGGAAGCTGGGTCTGAAAGACCTAGCATTAAGTCCAGAAGATTACTGGAGCCCTCTCACTCCTCTGCCCTGTTGCCTTCATTAGCACAGAACTCAATGGTGTTTGCTTTCCCTATACACCAACATGAACAGGATACCATTGGCTAGGACAGTTGCCACAGCATGGGGTGTAGAGACAGAGGGACCTCTGGAGGAGGGAGTCACCTCACAAACCCACAGGCCATAAAGCTAATCAGATAAAACCACGATGACTTGGGGTGCACAGAGGGACAAGGAAAGTGGGAATTTCCAGACTGCTGATAGCCAGAGGGGACTGGTCATGACCAGGCAAGGCAGGGCAGGATTCAGCATTCACACACAAAATATGAGGGTGGAAGCAAAATAGGTTTTAGTAACAGTTCACTGTCCCTCCCCCACTATCTGCTGGATCTTAAGACTGGAAATGAACCACTAATTCCAAAACCAAGAGGACCCTTTTGGAAAACTTTCTTCCTATGTTTCATTGATTCTTTGGAATCCAGAGTTTTTTTCTTTTTTCTTTTATTTTCATTCTTTCTTATTTTGCCCTCCATTTATTTTTTCTTTTCTTTTTCTTTTTTTTTCTTTTTTTTTTTTTGGTTCTTTTCTGTTACTTTTATCTGATTCTATTATCTTCCTTTTATGCCTTAATAGGATCATTTTTCTTACTTTTCTCTCATCCTTTTCAACTTCCTTTTCTTTATTTCCAAATTTTACTTCTTTCATTTTCCCATTCCCTGCCCCCTCTATCTTTGATAGTATAAGCTTTATTAATCTTTATTAATCTTTTGATATTTGGCTAACTGTATATCATTGTTGAATCTTTTTTATTGTTGGTGGGAGTGTAATGTTTTATTTAGTAGATATACATAGTATCAATACTTGCTTTATCTTAGTGCTTATACTAAATTATGGATCTCATTTTATTGATCCTTCTGGTATTCACTGTCCACTTTGGCTTGGACATTATTGTTGTTAAATTTATTACTATTGCCAGAATGGAACTGTTGCTATTAATTGGTTTTCTCTGTATACTAATATCTGGATTGCCTTTATGTCAGTAATAATGCCTGTTCCATTCCCAGAGAATTGGATGGTGGGCCAATTACACTGCATTCTCCTCTCCCAAACTAAATAGAGGTGGTTGGACCTTGGAACAGAGGCAAAATACAGAGTGTATCATTGAAGAGCAGATGCTAGCTAATGATATCTCCATACTAGCAACAAAGTTTTTCTAATAAAATCAACCAACAAACTGAAGCACACACACCCAAAATAAATAAATAAAATAAAACAGTAAAAACTCGAGAAGATACACAACAAAATGTCTCCAAAAACTCTCAGCTCCCACAAAACTGACCCATGGGACATCAATGGTGATGAAGTCAAAAGCCATACAGCTGAATTATTCAAAACAATAAATAATCAGGGAGCTCATAAAAGACATTAATAAAAAAGTACCTGAGCTAAACAAAATTATATAAAACACAAGTGACCAGGGTAGGCCTGGGATTTATAAAATCTAGAAAGTAGATGAAAGTAGATTATTTCACAAGAATTTTAGTAAAAGTTCCAATAATCAAAGATTTGAAACAATCTAAATCCCAAGCTCTTCAAGGAAGGAAATTACAAAGATCAGAGTTGAAGTTAATGAAATTGAAACTAAAAAGAATACCAGTATCAATGAATTGAACAGCTGATTCTTCGAAACAATAAACAAAGTATACAAATCCTTGGAAAATCTTACCAATAAATGGCAAGATCCAAATCAATGCATTTAGAATTGATAAAGCCAAAGTTACAATGTACATCACCAAAACCCATATGATTAGTAACTACATTGAAAATCTGTACTCTAGGGGCTAGGGATTTAGCTCAGCGGCACAGTGCCTGCCTGGCAAGGGCAAGGTCGTGAGTTCTATTCCTGGTACTGGAAAAAAAAACAAAAACAAAACAAAACGAAAATCTATACTCTAAAAAAATAGAGAGTTTAGAAGAAATATAAATTTCTAGGTACGTGTGGAATACCAAAACTGAATCAAAATATATAAAGACCTTGAATAATCCAAAAGCAGACAATGAAACTGAAACAGTAATTTTAAAAAGTTACCAAGAAAAGCTCAGAATCTGAGGCATTCAACAGTAAATTCTACAATCACTTAAAGGAAGATGTTAATATTCCTCAAACTCTTTCATTGAAATGGAAAGTGAAGAACTACTCCCAATATAATTCCTGGAAGCTAGAATTACCATGATTCCAAACAAGACAAAGACTAAACTGAAAAGGAGAACTACAAGTCAATCTCTTAATGAATATAGATACAAAAGTCTTCAACAGGATCCTAGCAAACACAATAAAACAAATCATCAAAAAGATCATACATTCAGATCAAGTTTGCTTTATCTCAGGAATGCAGGAATGGTGCAACAAATGCAAATAAATAATGTAATACATCACATAAACAAAGCAAGGACAAAAAGTACATGATCATCTCAGTGGAAACATTAAAACCTTTGTCAAAATCCCATATTGATTCATAATAATACCCTGAAGAAAATAGAGTAGAACTGCTAGTACTACCAGACTCACATACAAACAACTTGAATATTATGACTGGAATCTTAGGTTTATCTTATGGCCAAAGTCTGGAGTTAGGACCCAAATGCCAACTTTTTATGCAATTGCAAACAAAGGGTCATAATGCCAGAAAAGCACTTGTAAGCATACTTAAGCATCAGTCTGAGCCCAGATGTGCATATTTGTGGATGTGATTTTAGTCAGCACTTTATATAATTGCTATGATTACTGCTATGAAAATGGCCT
Organism: Chinchilla lanigera; assembly: GCF_000276665.1. NCBI lineage: Eukaryota > Metazoa > Chordata > Mammalia > Rodentia > Chinchillidae > Chinchilla > Chinchilla lanigera. Next base: position 28,912,562 of record NW_004955414.1, on the reverse strand, counting down.
CCAAAAGGCTAAAAAAAAAAAAAGCTAAGGAAGAAAGGGAAGGTAAAGAAAGCAGTCACAATCAAAAAGAAGAAGGAAATTGTGGAGAAATATGAGAGTGGCGTTATATGACCAATGTCACTAATATATACAACATGTTGAAATCCACCATCTAGACAAGCTTACAGAGAAAAGATTTGTATAATGAAGCTAGTGTTGCTAAAGGTGTTACTCAAATTAGTAACTCATGATCAACAGTGCTATACGAGGTAAAAAACTATCATTAGTGTGGATACATGAAAGGCAGATGGCAGGTTATAGCCTATCTGAGTATAATTTGTGAAAAAGCTAGGGCTATAAATGCAAACCTCGTAAAGAATAATCCATCAATAAGTGATAATGGTTAAACATGCCAGTAAGGGGTGGTTTCACAATTTTAAAGCAAGAACTGGGGTTTGTAGCATAACTACGCATGCTGAAGCAGCCAGGGCTGGTAAAAGTGCTGGTGAAAACTACATATGCCTCTTCAAAACAATGACACAGAGAAATGGCTTTTGCTTTCATCAAGTTTTCATCTATGATGAAATTGGCCTTTTCTGGAAGAAAATGCACAGGAGAACATACATCACCCAGGAAGAGAAGAAAATGCCAGGTGACAAGCCTATGAAAGATAAGCTAACATTTTTGCTATGTTCCAGTGCAAGTGGTGACCTCAAGATAAATCCTCTTTTGGTTCATCACTCTGAGACCCCTAGAGTGTTTGGAAAGCATAAAGTCATGAAGAATATGGTAGGGATCTTGTGGAGATCTAATACAAAAGTCTGGATAACAAGAGTACTTTTTCTTGAGTGGATCAGGAGGCTTTCTGTCTTACTGTTAAGAACTATCCAGAGGGCAAAAGTTTACCACTCAAAGCTCTCATCATCATAGAAAATGTTCCTGCTCACCCATGAGCGTTGGAAGAAGAATTGGCTGAAGAATTCCATGGCTCTCAGTCGAGTTCCTCCCACCTAATACAACTCTGTTACTGCAGCCTAGGACCAGTAGGTTATAGCTAACCTTAAGAAGGTATACACCAAGGAACTATTTCTGAAGTGCTTCCAGATGGTCTCAGATACAGAGTTAACCCTTAAAGAGTTCTGGAAGGAACATTACAACATTCTTTCCTCTGTGGAGTTCATTGAGAAATCCTGGGCCAATGTCTCTCTAAGGACATTGAGATCTGTTTGGAAGAAAGCATGGCCTAAAATTACACAGCGGAGAGACTTTGAAGGCTGTGTGAAGAAGCCTGAGCCTTCAACTAACCCTGTGGTTGATGACACTGTCACAATAGTGGAGTTCATAGTCTTGCAGGCAAACACTGGTGATGTTGAGGAACTGGTGGAGGAACACTCAGAGGGATTGTCTACAGAGGAACTTCAGCAACTTCTGACTGAGCAACAGAGAATGGCAGCTGAGGAGCTTTGTGAAGAGGAGGGGGACTATCAACAATCAATGCAGCGAAGTTCTGAAATAAAGGAAATCCTGAAAAATAGAGCTACAAACATTTGTAGAGAAGATCCACCCAGACAGAAAAAGCCAATCATTGCATTCACTTGCTTAATGACAATGCCATGTCGCACTGCAGAACAGCATGAAAGAAAAGACAGAAGCAGACAACCTTAGACCAGTTTTTAGTTCTGAAAATGTTGAGGCCTAGTGAGGCAGAAGTAGGTCCTAGTGGGCTACAGATTCTCCCAAGGAGAGGAATGATATCAGAAAGCTATATTCCTTATGTCCTTATGGACATGGACTCTCCTTCTAAACAGTAACTCTCCTTCTCAACTTCCTCCCTTCCTGCAGGCCAAAAATGTTAACTGGAATGGTGAGTACAGTGTGAAATTGTTGCTTCTGGTAAACTAGGCACATTTTATAACTTTCTGATGAATACACTAGGAAATTTATTGATTTTCTGGTAAATTATACCTATTATACAACTCTTTTTTATTATGTAAAGGTTAGTTAAGAAGTGTTTTGGGAAGTTTGGAATGCATTATTTCTTACGGGAAAAATAAGTCTTGATTTACAGTAAACTTGAGTTACAACCACCCCTCAACGACAAATTGAGTCAGTAAGGCAAGGTTCCACTGTAGGTATAAAAGGACCTTATATCAACCTGATAAAATCCATTTATGACAAACCTATTACCAATATTATATTAACTGGGAAAAAAACTGAACATTTTCCTTCTAAAATCAGGAATAAGACAAAGATGTATCACCACTCCTGTTAAAAATAGCAGTCAAAATATTAGCCAGACCAATTAGGCAGGAGAAAGAAATGAAAGGGATATGTATATGAAAGGAAGACATCAAATTGTCATTATTTACAGATGACATGATCCTATAGATAAAAGACCTAAAAAGTTCTGCCAGAAGATCTCTAGAATTAATAATCAAATTCAGTAAGGTAGCAGAATACAAAATGACCACAGAAACATCAATGGCATTCCTGTACAGTAAAATAGAACAAATCAGAAAGCAGTTAGGAAAGCAAGACTATTTACAATTGCATCAAGAACAATTAAATACTTAGGAATTAACCTAAAGAAGGAAGTGAAAAACCTTGACAATAACTCCTGACTTACTAATGAGTTCCATTCCAGGAGAATGTTCACAAATTGAATCCATTCTTAGTCCCACTAAATGAGTTTTATGCACCTTTAACACAAATATGCAGTGTAAAGCATGAAAAAACAAACACTCTCACAAATACTTTTAAGCACAGTAAGCACACAGCAGCACAACTGTGACAATGGCAGACACATGAGCTACTTCCATGATGTTTTCTCATCTACCGATGTGTTATGGTTTGTGTCTAGATGCCCCCGCAAAGCCTCATGCAGTCATGGGTGAGGACTTCTAGAGTTTTTGATTGACTCGTGGTCCGATGCTGGGATTACAGATATGAGTGCTGTACCCACTCTAGGTTGGGCAGCCTGCGTACAATATAAGGGAGGAAAAGAGGCTTGGTAGCTGCTGCTCCTCCCTTTTTGCTCTTATTGCTTTGCTGTCTTCCACCACCATGAACAGTTGCCTTCTGCCATGTGCCACTGTGCCTTGGAGCCAGCCGAGTATGGACTGAAACCTCCACAAACTGTGAGGCTAAATAAAACTTTCCTTCCTTAATTCTGGGTATCAGGTATTTTGTCTCAGCAATGAGAGAAAAGTAACCAAGACACAAGGTTTATAATGTGAAGTCCATTTGTATCTGTGAAAGTTCACAGTTCAAATGTTTGTAATTGGGGACTTATTGTACAATGAAAATTATAGTACTCTTAAAAACAATGAACACACTAGAAAATGAAAAGAGATTCTCTGTTCCCAGATAGCCAGGACCCATATTGTCAAAATGACCACACTTCCAAAACTAATATATACATTTACTAACATCCCAAATCAAAATATAATCAACATTTCTCACAGAACTAGCATAAACAACCCTAAACTTCATATATAATTAGAAAAGGTCCAAAATAGCAAAAGCAATGCTGGGCAATAAAAGCAAAGCTGGAAGCATTACAAGCCTAGACTTCAAGTTATATTACAAAGTTAGAGATAAAAACAACATGATACTGGTATGAGAATAGATATATGGATCAATAGAGAATGCAGAAACAACCCCAAGTACAGTCAGCCATCTGCTTTTTAACAAAGGAACAAAAAATATATATGATGGAGGAAAGATAGCCTCTTTTAACAAATGGTGCTGGGAATACTGGCTATCCACAGGCAGATAATTGAATCTAGACCCATATTTTTCATCATGCACTAATCTGAAATTGGAGTGGCTCAAAGATCTAAATGTTAAAACAGAAACACTTAGTCTACTGGAAGGTTAAATAGGTAAAATTCTTGAAGACACAGGCATAGGCAAGAACTTTCTTAACAAAATCCCAGTTGCACAAGAAATAACATACAGAATCAATGAATAGGATCATGTCAATTTAAAATCCTCTTCCATAGATGCTAAACTAACATCAGAATGGATCAAAGATATAAATATAAAAATAGAAACACAACCTGCTGGAAGATAGAATAGTTGAAATTTTAGAAGACATAGGTGACTATGAACAAAACCACAAAGACTATGAAGAAAATCACAATTGCATAGGAACTATTACAAAAACTCAACAACTGGGATCACATCAAAGCTTCTGAACAGCAAAAGAAACCACCAACAGAGTGAAAAGACACCCCACAGAATGAGAAAAACTTTCTATCAGCTATTCTTCAGACAAAGGACTAACATCTAGAATATATGAAGAACTAAAAAAAATCAGACCCCCAAATTTAAAGATGCAATCCAAAAATGGGCATCTGAAATGCTCAACATCACTGATCATTTGAGAAACTGCAAATTAAAACAATACTGAGATTCCATCTCACTCCAGTAAGAACAGCTATCATCAAGAAATCAATGGCAACAGGGAGCTGTGGGTGGGGAGCGCCAGCCTTCTGGCTGGCTAGCTTCCTGCCTGCTG
>NW_004955414.1:28904637-28905966 GCF_000276665.1 Chinchilla lanigera | reverse complement strand
GAAACCCTTCTTCATTGCTGGCAGGAGTGTAAAATGATACCACCAATGTGGAAATCAGTTTGGAGAGTCCTCAGGAAACTAGAGATTCCATTTGACCCAGGTGTTCCCCTCATAGGTATCTTCCTGAAAGAGTTAAAAACATCATACCATAGTGATATATGCATGCTCATGTTTATAGCAACATAATTCATAACAGTTAAATCTTGGAAACAGTCCATAAGCTCATCAAAAGATTAATCGATACAGAAAATATACACATTGGAGTACTATTCTGCCATACAGAAAGGTAAAATTGAATCATTTATAGGAAAATGTATGCACTCCAAAACCATATTCTTTTCAAAACCATAATCTTAAATAAATCAGATATACAAGATACACATTGTTTCTCTTGTGTGAGAACCCAAAGGGTGAATAAGGAGCATAATGGAGGATAGATATTGGAAAGTAGAAAGAAAATGTTCAAATGGGAATGGGGACAAGGGAGGGAAGAGTGGGGAAAGAAAGAGAAAAGTTAAAAAAAAGAAGAAGAAAAAAATGGAAATAATATGTATAAAAGGGGAAGGGGAGAAGGGTCGAAGAGGGAGAGGAATGGGGAAAAAAGAATCAAGATATATTATGTACAGGTACAAATTTTCTATGATGAATGTGATCAATATGTATGACAAATATATACTGATTAAAAATTTTTTTAAAAAATTCTTCTGCATGGAAAGGATACAACAAAGAGAAGAAAGAAACAACCTGCTGAATGGGAAAATATTTTGTCAGCTATTCCTTGGAAAAAATACTAACATCTAGAATATATAAAGAATAAAAAAAATTAGACCCCCACAAAGACCCAACCAAAAATGGGCAACTAAAGTGAATAGATACTTCTCAGAAGAACTAAATGAAAACAGTGCTTAACATTTCTCGCCACTAGAGATATGCAGACTAAAACAAAACAGATTCCGTTTTACTCCAGAAAGAATGGCTAGATAGATAATAGGAAACAGAAAGATAGATTACTTTTATTAAGGAAGGTGATGAAGGGATAGAGGGAGGGTTGTGGGAGAGCAGAGGATGAGGTTGAAAAGAGAATTAAGATATGTGAAGTGTATGTACCAACTTCAAAACATAAATGCAATTATTATGTGCTGTGAACAACTAATAAAAATAAAATTTTTAAATATATATTTGAGAGAATGTGAAATCTCTGAACAGTCTGGAACTAAGTCAAGCTAGGATATCTTGAGATTGCTAGAAAAGCCCTAAGCAACTTGCTTCCATGTTCAACATACTATCTTCGGCAGCAGAATTTTCCTTTTTTTTTTTTTTTTTTTTTTT
>NW_004955414.1:28898419-28903786 GCF_000276665.1 Chinchilla lanigera | reverse complement strand
TTCTTATGTATTCTAAACCATGTGATTCCTAGAGCAGTTCATGAAGCTATGAAGATGAATCTGAAAGTGCAGTGGAGGCCCCAGGATCATGGAAAAGACAGGCATGTGGCACATCTGAGGAAAGCTGCAAGAGGAGAGAAAAGCCAGCCCAAGAGAAACCATGGAGACTGCAATCACCAACAGTGCCACAGGGGCAGATCTGCCCAAGCCCTTTTGAGTTTCCATTTTGCCAGAAATTGCCCCAAGTTCTGGACAGGCAACTTCAGGATTCAACGTTTTTCCTGCTGGGTTTCATTCTTGCTTTGGGCCCATCCCTTTCCATTCCCCTATTTCTCCCTTTTAGAATGGAAATGTTTATCCTATGCCTTTGTATGTTGACAGTGCTCAATATTCTTTTGATTTTTAGAGGGGCTCACAACTAAGAATTTGGTTTAAGTCTCAGAGGGGACATTGGACTTGGATTTTTCAACAATGCTGAAACTCTTAGGACTTTGGCAACTCATAGATGGACTAAATGCATTTTGCATAAATAGATATGCCTGAGTTTTGGTGGGGAGCAAGGCAGAATGTTACGGTTTATATCTAGATTCCCCCTAAAACCTCATGCAGTCATAGCTTGGACTTTTGGGATGTGATCGGATCATGGAGGCATGATACTTATCAGTGGATTAGTCCCCTGACGAGTGTATAGCTAACTGTGATGTGCGGAAGTGAGGCCTTGTAGAAGGTGGGTCACTGGGGGTGTGGCCTGGAAGGGTCGATCTCTCTCCCTCTTCCCTTGATCTCTTTCTTCCTTCTCACTGTCATACTTTAGGTAAGCCTCCTCTGCCATGCCCTTTAGCCACGCTGCCCTGCCTTGGAGCCAGCCACCTATGACCTGAAATTTCTACAAACTGTGAGCCAAAATAAACCTTTCTTCACTTAAATTGTGGGTGCTGGATACTGTGTCTCAGTGACAAGAAAAATAATAAAACAGTAGGTGTGCTTTAAAAATACGGAGAACATTTAAAGTTTGAAATGTTATTACTGCAAAGCCACATTGCTATTATTCTCCCTCAAAATACTCTCATTGCTTCAAACACTTACTCCAGGGTCTGGGGATATAGCTCAGTGGCACAACACCTGCCTGGCAAGAGCAACATCCTGAGCTCGATTCCCAGTACCACATAAATAAATGAATAAATAAGTGAATAAATAAAATAAGACAAGCACACTTATTCCATAATTCTTACCATACTTGAAGTGGTCTGAAAGTCCTCTTTCATGTCTATATTCATACTGTCATGTTGTCATGCCTTGATGTTCTCAGTGAATCCAAAATATTTTCCTCTGACTGTCATTTTAGCTTTGGGGAAGAGCCAGAAGTCGCACAGTCCCAGGTATGGTGAATAAGATAGATGATGATGATGATGATGATGATGACGACTCACTGGAGTATTTTCACAAACCTCCCTTTCTGTTGGATGCCACTTGTCAACAGCATTCACCATATTTTTTTACCACATCTTGTAAGAATGCTCACCAAAGAGGTTTTCCAGACTGCTTTAGAAAGTGGCAGGAACGATGGAATAAGTGTGTTGGAAGTAAGAGGATCAGCATACTCACATTCTGTGGCCCCTGTTCCATAGAAGTCACTCAGGACATTCACACATGCTCTCCTACCTGTTGTGTTTCACTATGTAGAATAGGAGAAATGTAATTCATGGTTTGAAGCAAGGAAAGACCACCATGCCTGAAAAGAATGGCACAAGTATCCATTCCAATATCAAGTCTTGGCAAAACTGCTCATGTTCTTGGAAGCGCTTCTCTGCTAAGGATTCAACAATTTCTGCAGGTCATCTTGGAGCATTTTGCATCCCATGTCCTTCAGTTCAGAGAATCTGTTTAGCCGGAAGCTTTTATGCAATTCATAACATTCAGGCTTAAAAGACTTCCACATTGACATAGTTCTGGGGCCCCCACTCCTCACAAATCAGCCCCTCCTCTTCCTCACTGTGAACTGGGTTCTCCGCTGCTGATCCACTCGTTCACTTTTTGCCCTCTGCCTCCTCCTGAAAATGAACTGGAGATGCTCTCACAGTGCACTGAGCACTCTAGGCTCCCTTTGGCCTAGCCTGAATAAAATTCTTGCTCCTTGCTGAGCCTGGGTGCCACAGAGGGCTTGGCCTTAGATAGAATTCTTTCAGTTTTTCCCCATTCAGAATGCAATTAGCTGTGGGTTTGTCAGAATGCTGTGTCTTCTAGTTGGAGAATTAAGACCATTTACATTCAGTATTATTATAGAAAAGTAGGCACTAATTTCCCTCGCTTTGTTGTTTTACTGGTATTTTTCTCTTTCCTAATTCTCAACAGCTTATCTAATTTCCTTCTTTTCCGTGAAGTACCATCTGTAATGCTGACTTTGTTGTCATGAATTTATTGTCATGAATTTATTTAGTTTATCCTTATGTTGATGATCTTTTTTCTTCTTCACTTTTGAAGCATTGTTTTGCTATATACAGTATTTAAACTGTCAATTGTTTTCTTTCAGGGCTTGAAATATATCATCTTATATTCTCTTAGCCTTCAGTTTCTGTGGAGAAATCTGCAGTTCTTCCCAAGGGTTTGTGTCCTTATATGACTTGATATTTCTCTCTTTCAGTTTTCAATCTCTTCTTTGTTATGTACAATTGATATTTTAACTATAATGTGATCTGGGGAGGCTGTTTTCTAAAAAATTGTGCCTGTTTGGGGTTCTAAATGACTCCTGTACTTGGGTGGCCATATCTTTTCCAAACTTTGGGAAATTTTCTATCATTATTTTACAGGTTTTGAATGCCATTGTTATGAACTTTGTCACTCCCTTTAACACCAAAACTTTGTAGGTTTGTTCTTTTCATCATGTCTCTGAGTTGTTGAATATTTTGTTGATAATTTCTTATTTTTTTTTTTTTAGTATCTGAACATGCGAATTCATCAGTCTTGTCTTCCAACCTTGAAATTCTGCATTTTGGTTGATTCAGGCTATAGCTGAGGCTTTCCATTGTGTTCTTTATTTGAATTACTGAACTTTTTATATCCAATATTTGTATTTTATTATTTTTCAGAATCTCTTTTTGGTTTACTCCTTCATATTCCCTGTTATTTTCCTTAATTCATTTACTGTTCATTTTTATCCTCTTGAAGTCATTAATCATTAAGCACTTTGGAATTCTTTGGCATTTCATCCACTTTGACAGCTTTGCAGTCAGTTGATAATGGACCTTTGGAGGAGTTATGTTGCCTTGTTTTTAATAATTTTTCAGTTTATATATTGACAGTTGCTCACCTGTTGGGGTGAATATCTCTTGCACTTGTATATAAAGGTGTTCTTAGCATGTAGCCTTCTTTTGAAGGCTTTGGTCCCCAGCATTGCTCATAGAGGAAAAAGCAAATTGCAGTAATGACAATGATACAATGATAAACCGGGTATTGAAAGTACAATCCAGTTAAAAGCAACAACTATATCACCATTAAGAATGGAAAAGAAAGCAGCTGTAATAATAAAATCAACTATAAGTTTAAAAATTAATAGTGATAATAATAATGTCAGGAATCATGGCATGTACCTGTAGTTCTAGTACTCTCACAGGCTGAGGCAGGATAAATGCAAGTCAAGCCCAACCAGGGAAACTTAGCAACTTACTTAAACCTTTCTCAAAAAAGTATGGGGTTGGAAAGCTAGGGATATAGTTCACTATGAAGGCCCTTTTCCCATTCTCTAGTAATACACACACACACACACACACACACACACACACACACACACACACATGCACAAATGACAATGGATGATGATGGAGAGCATAGGGAAAGGCAAAATAGAAGTAAATTTTTTAAAGGAAGATACAAGAAAAAGGAAGAGAAAAAGTGAAATGAAAATCCCATTAAAGAATTAAAAAATTACAGAGTGTGCTGACGTGTGCCTATAATCCAGTACTTGGGAGAGTGAGGCAGGAGGATTACCAGGAGTTCCAGGCCAGCCGAAACTACATAGCTAGACTCTATGAAAAAAGTAAATAAAATTAGGCAAAATAACAGGAAAAAAAAAAAAAAAACAGGAAAAATACCATACCCCTCCCCCCCAAAAAAAAAGAAAAGAAGAAAATAAAAATGGGGAAAAACAAAAGAAACAAAAAGAAAAATGAAACCAAAAATAATTACACTTTTGTGTTTGGATGGGTAGATTCTGTCCAATATGTGTAGTATTGGAATCCTCCAGGCCTGGAAGAATAGTGAGTTCCACGTGAGTGCTGTGTGTCTACACTCACCTAACAGGTGTTGCTAGGTGAATGCCAAGCCCTATCCTGACTATCCAAGGGCCAGTTAATGGTATGCTGTCTACTTCAGGGCTGTGTTCACTCCAAAGGTTTTAGTGTTTGTTTATGTCCACCTGTGCACCCCCAAGTATTTCTACCTCCAACTAACTTTGTGGCTTGTGAGCTGGTGGGGTGCTCCACTTGCTCTAGGAAAGCCCTGGTATTTCAAATACCCAACCAGAGGGATATACCCAAACACACTGCAGATGGAGAAAACAGACCACTGAGTTCTGTGCTGGATGAGGGACCAAGCAATTTTTTAGGCTCAGTCCTACACTTTAAAACCCAGTCCTCTCAAAAATCCATGTGATGGGCCTGGCCCCTCACCACAGAGGGCAGTGCCACCATGCACTCTACATCCTGAGGTCTCTGCTGCTTAAACTTCTCAGAGTCTGTGACTAGATCACCCTACAACTATCTCCTCCCCAGTCACTGTGGCAGGGTGTCCCCAGGGACCTGGAAGTGTGGTTCTGTGATTTCTGATCCATAGGAGAGCTCAGTCTCAAACAACAAGCCCTCTCTCAAAATGACTCCTTTACTTAACACTCCAAGATATGGCAAGTGCTGCAGTAGATTTCTTTTTCAAAGCCAGCCTGCCATTCAAGAGGAGTCATTCAACTTTCATAATATGTAAATGTGCTAATTCTTCACAAGGATTGTGAATATGTTCTCTTTTTCACAGATTTGTGAATCTATACTAATAAAAAAAGATAAAATGTTAAATAAAAAAAAAAAAAGGAGGAGTCACTTTCAGAGTGAAACGCTATGCTAGATTTACAGGTTGCAGTAACCATAGATTTTTCCTGGGACCAGCACTCCTGGTCCATTATCAGTAGGGCTGCTGGCCCTTCCTGGGCTTAACTTGTATTCACAGAGTCAGGTCATTTTCTTGATGTTCCATTTGATCCAGTTCCTTTTCTCCCAGAGAAGTAGGGTTAGCACTGCTTTATTCCTTTCTCTAGGCTATTTTTCTGTGTTCATGTGATTGTCATGTCTTGGTTACTTTTTCTCATTGCTGAGACAAAATACC
>NW_004955414.1:28896164-28897984 GCF_000276665.1 Chinchilla lanigera | reverse complement strand
TGGTGAACTGCTCTTTGCTTCCATTCTTTAATCTTGACTCTTGCCTATACTTCTGATCTTTTTTTCTTTGTCTTTTTGAGACAGGGTCTCACTATGCAGCTCAGGGTGGCCTTGAGCTCACTTTGTAGCCCAGGCTGTTGAACTTGCAAACAATCCCCCTGTCTCAGCCTCCCAAGTGCTGGGATTACAGGCGTGGGGCACCATGCTTGGCTATACTTTTGATTATAAACAAAGAAAGATACACCAAGGAGAAGTGGCAAGACAAAAGAAAAGGGGAGGGAAATTGTGAGAAAATGACTGTGAAATATATGGGGGAAAGTAATAGAAGATAAGGGTTATTTTGTAAGCTTATGTGTTCACTTTCATTTTATCAATGATTTGTCTCTGATGATAAGAACTTGATCCTTAAGAGCTTTTCTCCTTTTAGAAATATTATGACTTGCTTTAAGATAGAAGGGAAAAGGTCAGAGATTTCTTTGTACGTCTACTATTTCTCAAGTATGTTCAGTTCAAAATAATCAGTTTGTCAAAATGAAATACCTTGGCATGCTTGAATGAACCCCTTTGGCCCTCAGAATCTACCTTTTGGATTTCTGAGCCTCTGGCTGTTTCTCCAGTTCAGAACCTGCAATTCAGATCCTGTAGATTCCGTGAATGAGAAACTGTTTGCCTATCTTCTCCAATAATCTAGAATAATCTAGAATGCCGCACTGGGCTGGGACTAGGGTGAAGTAAGTGAGGCAGTAGTGCAAAAACATCAAAAGGCACACACTCAGTGTGCCAACCTGTGCTGGCCCAACTCTTTCACGGTTGGCCCACCCTGGGAGTCTCGTCTGCTTCATCATTGTTCTGGCCCTGGGGTGTGAGGAATTCATGCCTTTTTTAAAAAATCTAGTGATTTTTATTTTTCATGTTTAAAAATTAATTTCATTGGTACATTTTTGACATACATAATGATCATGTTTATCATAAGGATTTTTTTTACCTGTGTGTACCTTGATTCTTTTTTCCCCATCGCCCTTTCCTCCTTTCCACCCTTCTTCCCTGCTTTATTTATTTATTTATTTATTTATTTTTATTTATTTATTTATTTTTTTTTGGTTTTTCTCCGGTACCGGGAGCCGAACTCACAACCTTGCGCATGCCAGGCAGGCGCTTTTGCCGCTGAGCTAAATCCCCAGCCCCTTCCCCTGCTTTATTTACAAAAGGTTTGTTTCCATTTATTCCCTTCTATTCTTTTTTCCTTTGTCCCTTCCTTCCCTCCCCCTGTCTTGTTTCCCTTCCCATTGGAACATTTTCTTCCTACTTCCCAATATCTGTCATGCATTTTGGTCCTTATTTATGCTTCCAGTTTCTCACACAAGAGAAACAATGCAATATTTCAACATATGTGTCCAATTTATTTCACTTAAAAGTATGGTCTCAAGGTGCATCCATTTACCTAAAAATGTCCTAAGTTTATCCTTCTTTATGTCTGAGCACTACTCCACTGTGTATACAAACCACATTTTCTTTATCCATTCATCTATTGATGGGTATAGACTGTTTCCAAGATTGAGAGACACAATAGATTGAGCTACACAATAGCTTTAGCTATTACAAATGGTGCTGCTATAATAATGGGTGTGCATATATCACTGTGGTTTGATGCTTTTAACTCTTTCAGGAAGATACTAAGAGGGGAATAACTGGGTCAAATGGAACTTCTAGTTTTAGTGTTTTTAGGAATCTCCGTAGTGATTTCCATATTGGTTGTACAGTCTCACTAAAAATGGAGATGTGTTCATTTTTCCCCATAGCCTCCCCAGCATTTGTTATTG
>NW_004955414.1:28889241-28894899 GCF_000276665.1 Chinchilla lanigera | reverse complement strand
TAGCTTTCAGTGTCAAGATCTTTCATTTCCTTTGTTAGGTTGATGCCTAATTATTTCAATTTAATTACTGTAGTGTGAAATGTGTTGTTCTCCTCATTTCTCTGTCACTGAGTTTGTCATTGTGTACAGGAATACTATTGATTTTTGAGTATTGACTTTGTATCTTTTATGCTACCCAATTTGGTTATTAATTCTAGGGGTTTTGGGGGGTCTTCTATGCAGAGTATTATGTCATCCACAGATAATAATAATTTAACTTCTTCATTTCCTGTCTATATTCTTTTCATTTTTTTTTTCTTGTCTAGTTGCTCTGGCTAATGTTTCCAGAACTATACTCAACAAGAGTGGTTATAGTCATCTTTGTCTTGTTCCTGATTTTATAGCGAAAGTTTTCAGTTTTTGACTATTTAGTACCGTGTTGGCTGTTGGCTTGTCATAGATGGCTTGTATCAGATTGAGATAAAGACCTTCTATTCCAATTTTCTGTAGAGTTTTTATCATGAATGGATGTTGGACTTTGTCAAATGCTTTTCTGCATCTGTTGAGATGATCATACAAGTTTTGTCTTTGATTCTGTTCATGTGGTGTATTAGATTTATTGATTTGTATATGTTAAACTATCCTTGCATTCCTCAGATGAATCTTACTTGATTATGGTGTATAATCTCCTTGATAACTTGCTGCATTCTGATTGCCAGTATTTTATTAAGGAGTTTTGCTCAATATTCATTAAGGAGATTGGCCTGTACTTAGATTTTTTGGCTGGATCTTTCTCTGTTTTTGATATCATGATAATGCTTGCTTCCAGGAATGAGTTTGAGAGCATTATTTTCCTTTTCAATCTCATTAAAGAACTGAAGAGTAGCAGCGTTAGATCTTTCTAAACTTCCTGTATAATTCAGCAGTGAATCCATCAAGACATAGGCTTTTCTTTGTAGGTAGTTTTTGGTTTTTTGGTTTTTTTTTTCTGGTACTGGGAATCGAACTCATGACCTCATGCTTGCCAGGCAGACACTGTGCTGCTGAGCTACATCCCCAGCCCCTGTTGGTAGCTTTTAAATTATACCTTCAATTTCACTGGCTGATATTGGGTTACGTAGAATTTTCATATCTTCTTGATTCAGCTTTGAGAATTCATATGTATATAAGAATCTGTCCATTTCTTATGAGTTTTTCATCTTATTAGAGCACAGTTTCTCAAAATAGGTATTTATAATCTTCTGGATTTCTGCATGATCTGCTGTGATTTTGCCCTTTACATTCCTAATTGTTATTCCTTATTTTATTCCCTTGGTGAAGGCCAGCCTAATTCTTGCTAGAATACCTTTGGCAAATTTCTCTTCCATAAAAGTCATTCCTCAAATTCTAAGACTCAAGGACGGAAAACTTCTTTTACCTTTCTTACACACTCTTGATTTTATGCTCCAGCATATATTTTTCCCCAATGTGCACATTGTCTTTAACCTACTGTTGGGTTGTCCTACTTGATCTTAAGCTTTTACCAGAGGGTTCCTCTGAAAGTAATAAGCAGTACATTTTCCAATATTACAAGAATTTAGTTTTCAATATCACATGCAGATATTCAGCCAGTCAGGTTCCTTTTGGGCAATTATGGTTTTAATTTCCTGTTTTTATTTTTATTTTCTTTATTTATTTATTTATTGGGTAGCAGGAATTGAATTCATGACCTTGTGCTTGCCAGGCAAGCACTGTGCCACTAAGTTGTATCCCCAACCCTTCTATTTTTAATTACTTGGTAAAATCATGTCCATTTCTTCATAATAGCGATTTTTAGGTATAAGTTATTCTAACTGCAGATTGGAGGAAAATGTCTTTTAAGTGTTTTTCAGGGGCATGGCCTGATAGAAAACAGACCTATTTAACTTTTTAAATAGGACACTAAGGTTATTTGTCCAGGGTAATTTATACAGAAAATGCAACGGGGGTATAATGTGGACCAAACTGTAGGACTATAAGTATAGCTTGATGGAAAAATTCTAGAGATATTATACAACAGTGTGCATATACTTAAGGATACTGTAATATGCACTTAAAAGAGAAGAAGCTCAATCTATGTGATTTTTTTTACCATACACCCACACACACACACACACACACACACAACTATGAAAGAGGTAGGGAGAGCATGAGAGAGAGCAAGAGCGAGCAAGTGACTGAGTGATTTTCCCAGATAAAAACTGACTTTGTTTCTAGTAGACTTTTTGTATAAGAAATGTCAAAGCAGTCCTTCATGCTGAAATAAAAGGACAGTAGACAGTAACTCAAATTCACCACAAAAAAGATAGAGAACACTGACAATGGTAACTACATAGCTGAATACAAAAATTGGTCTTAGTATATTTTTGGTTAGCAGCTTCTTTTTTTTTCTATTTGATTTAAAAGGCAGCTACATAAAACAATGACTAAATAAATCTATGTTGATGGGCACACATGTGAAGACATGACTTGTAACAATAACATAAAGGAGGAAAAGCTATATCAGAGCAAAGTTTTGTATACTAATTTTTTGTATACTATTGCAATTAAGTTGGTGTAAACTGGAACTGTTTATAATTGTAACTTCCAAAGCAAGTACTGAGAAAATAACTAAAAAATATATACTAAGAGAAAAAAAGAACAAAAAAGCTACACTACAAAATATCTATTTAACATGACAGAAGGCATTAAAGGAATAACTGAGAAACAAGCGACCAACAGAAAACAAGTAGTTAAATCACAAATGTAAATAAGTTCTTTATCAGCATTTACATTAAATGCAAACAGATTAAACTATCAAATTTAGGGCAGGGACTGATAAAATGGACTTTTTAAAAAGAAAACTATCTAACTATATGTGATCTACAAGTCCCATGTGGATTGAAAATGAAAGAATTGAGAAAGGTATTTTGATGCAAAGAGTAATCAGTAGAGATCTGGGATGACTATTCCAATATTAATCAAAATAGACTTTAAGACAAAAATCTAACACAGACCAAGAGGGATATTACATAATGATAAGAGGGACAATCCATCAAGAATTTACAACAATTGTAAACATATATGCGAACTAATAGATCCCCATATGTTTGAAACAAAAAAGAGAAAATTGAAGGGAGAAAGAGTTCAACAATAAAGATTGAAATATTCAATATCCCACTTTTAGTAATGGATAGAAAAAATAGACAAAAGAAAAACAAGGAAATAGATTTGAATACTATACTATACTGCACTACGCTATACGATACTATACACACTAAATTATTAGTCATCTAGATTTAAAAGAACATTTCTACTGACAACAGAGTACTCATTCTTTTCAAGTGCATGTGCTTTAGCATGAAACATTCTTTAGTATGGAACATGTTGTAGTATGGAGCATTTTTTAGTATTGAACATAAGTTACACTATAAAACCTGTTCTGATGTAGCTTGTCAGACTATAATAGAGTAGAATATAAATCAATAAAAGAAGGAATTCTTGAAAATTCACAAATATATGGAACTTAAACAACACACTCTTAAACCACCAATGGAACAAGTAAGAAACCACAAAGTAAATTAGAATTACCTTGAGATATATAAAAACAAAAACACACATACTAAAATTTAGAAATTGCAGAAAAACAGTGCTCAAAGGGAAATCTATAAATGCAAACACCTCTTTGTGAAGAAAGATCTCAAATATATCTCACACTTCCATCTTAAAGTACTAGAAAAACAAAAGCAAAATAAACTTAAAGCAACTACAAGGAAGAGAACAATAATGACATGAACAGAGATGAGTGAAAAAGAAGAGAAATTTTAAAAATCAATGAAGACTTAAGTTGGTGATTTGAAGAGATTATCAAAATTGCCAAACTTTTTGTGACTAAGAGATAAGGGAAAGAAAAAACAGAAAGGAAGAAAGAAAAATAAAACAAAAAGAAAGGAAGAAGGAAGAAGATTCAAATTTTTAAAATCAGAAATGACATTAGGGATATTGCTACCAACCTTACATAAATTAAAAGATTTGTAAATTTTATCCATACAAAAACTGACTTCAAAAGAAATAAAGTGACTTCAAAAGAAATAAAAGTCACTAAAAGTGACTTCAAAAGAAATAAAAGTCACTAAAAGTGACTTCAAAAGAAATAAAAGTCTAAAGAAGCATATGCCAAGTAAAGAGTTTGAACCAGCTATTTAAAATTTCTCAAAAAGGAAAGTCCAAGACCAGATGGCTTCATTGGTGAATTTCTTTAAACGTTTAAGGAGTCAACACCACCCCTTCCCAAACTTTTCCAAAAATGTAGGGGAAATAATATTTTTTCAACACTTTGTATGAGGTTGATCATACTTAGTACTGAAACCATTAGTTCCGAACAAACTGAGCTTGTAGTCTCACAAAGTTCAAGAATGAAATTTGTGGCACCACGACAGGGACCTTGGACATGGGAAGTCTCAGTGAGCTGTGAGGAGACCCAGATCCTGTGGCCTCACCCCCAGCTGCCACCTTCCAGAGGGACCTTGGACTCAGGAAGCCTCAGTAAGCTGCCCTGGGGGCCTGGATCTTCCTGCCCAGCCCCCTGCCACTACCGAAGGAGGGGCCGTAGACTCAGAAAGCCTCAACTGTCTTTGTGGTGCCCGGGTCCTCTGGCTATGACCCATCACCATCCCAGGCACAAACCTGAATCCCCGGAATCCTAGGGAGATTTTAAAATTACCAAAAAAAAAAAAAAAAAGCAAAGTGCAATCTCAGCCAAACACCCAACCCAGCAGAAGGTCAGGAAACATCAACATGGAAGAACATAGAAGTCACATATCTGAAATCTCTGAAATGACAGCAACTGAAGTGAAGAACCAACTATATCAGGCAATAGAGGAAATCAGATCAGAAATAATTGCTCAGGTAAAAAAAGAAATGACAACCATAATGAAAGAATTGCTGGGCATATCAAAAGAAGACATAGATAAACAATAGAGGAGCACAGAAAAATGATGGAAACCTTGAATGAACAATATAGGAGAAAATTAGAATGTATTGAACAGATTCAAAGAGACATTCAGGAAATTAAAAATTCCTTTGAAAGCTGGAAGAACCACTTGAAGTAAATGAAAGATAGACTCTCAGACCTTGAAGACAACATTGCAGCTAGTGATCATGAAAGAAAAGATCTCTTAAAATAACAAAGGAACAGCAAATAATAATTCAACAGCTGCAAGATGAGGCAAAGAAAAACAATATAAGGCTGACCCGTGTCAACAAAAAAGCAGGAGGCAACATGAATGGCATAAAAAGACTATTTGCAGCAGTAATAGCAGAAAATTTCCTAAGTCTGAGACAAGAACCTTATATACACAAAGAACAGACTGGAAGATGCAGACACAACCACTGGAAGAAAGATAGCCTCTTTAATAAATGGTGCTGGAAAAACTGGCTTTCCACATGTCAAAGACTAAAATGAGACCCAAGCCTATTATCATGCACCAAAATAAAGTCAAAATGGCTTAAAGATCTAAATATTAAAACAGAAACACTAGATCTAATGGAAGAGAAAGTAGGTGGAACTCTTGAAGGCATAGGGGTAGGCAGAGAGTTCATGAACAAAAACCAAACTGCACAGGAAATACTTCAAAGAATCAATAACTGGGGTCTCATCTTATTGAAATTTTTTGCACATCA
>NW_004955414.1:28880663-28888951 GCF_000276665.1 Chinchilla lanigera | reverse complement strand
AACCACTGTGGAAAACAGTTTGGAGAGTCCTCAGTAAACTAGAATTTGAGGTCTCATTCAACCCAGCTATTCCCCTTCTGGGTATTTTTCCAGAAGAACTGAAAACATCATACCACAGTGATATATGTGCACGTGTTTATAGCAGTGTTTATAACAGTGCAATTTTTAATAGCTAAATCTTGGAAATAACCCAAATGTCCATCAACTGAGGAATGGATAAAAAAGATGTGGTATTTTTATAAAATGAGTATTATTCATCTATAAACAAAGATAAACTAGAGGCTTTTATAGGTAAATGGATGCAACTAGAGACCATACTCATTAGTGAAATAAATCAGATTCACATGTGTAAACATCATTTCTCCCTACTATAAGAACCTGAAAGAGTAAATAAAATCTGAAAGGTACAATCGATATTGTGAGAAGGAAAAGAAACTGCTCAAATAGGAAGGAGCAAGTAGGAAGAAGGATGGGAGAAGAAAAAAGAAAGAAGGAAGAGGGAAAAATATCTATATCTATATCTATCTATCTATCTATATATACACACACAGGATAGCTAGGATAATTGTACTAATATCTGTTGGTTTATTGAAAGGAACTGTTAATGTGTAATTGTTTAATCAATCTTGCATGCCTATATCTGGTTATATGTGCAACCATTTTGAAGAGGACACTATGTAATATAACAATCATTGTTAATATCTTATCACCATGTTTTGAAATTCTGTATCATTTTCATTGTTCTCTATGCTGTTTTGTTTATGTATTTGTTTTTGTCACTTGGGTTTTTTTTAATGAAAAGCAAAATGTATATGTATATATAAGGATGGCTGGAATAGGTGTATTGCTATTGTCTGTGGTTTATTGAAAGGAACAGTCAATGCTTAAAATTTGCTTTTTTCTTGACCAATTTTGCATGCTTAAATTTGATAATCAGAATGACTGATCTGGAAACAACAATATGTAGTATAAGAACCATTGTTGAAGTCCTACCATCTTGTATGGTGAAGCTCTGCATCATTTCCAATGTTGTTTTTTCCGATTTTTTTTTTTTTTTTACTTGTTACTGTCTTTGATTGTTAGATCAATCTTACATTCTTACACCTGGTGGACTGAGCAACTTCACTGAAGATAACAGTATGTGATGTAGCAACCATTGTAAATTCCTATCATTTTGCTTTGAGGTCATCTATCATTTTTGTTCTATTTGTGCTGTTTTGATTTTGTCTTCATTGTTGTTTTGTCAATTTTTTAATTTTTAAAATAAAAAAATTAAATTTTTGGACAAAAGGAATAATTTAGAAGAGTATTGGAAATAAGAAGAGAAAAATCTCCTTTTACCAGGAGGCTTTCCAAATGAAAGTCCAAATTGTTTTCTTTGTCCTGCTTCTATATGAATAAGCAGAGAACAGCAAAAAGGTCATTTCAGATAAAAGAAGTGGAAGGACACTGGTTATTTTATATTTCTAATGTTTTTCAAAGTCCAATCCAGAGGAAAGGAAGACCTGTTAACTAACGTAGCATATTCTGCATAAGAATCTTCTTCCTGGGAAGAAAGGTCCTTATCTATTCATTCTTATCCTAACCTTTTTTTCTTGTTTTCCTTTACAATTTTAAGATGAACTATCTGCTTGAATTACTATTTTCTTTTATCTAACTCTATCTTAGACTCCCCTTAGTACCTCTTTATAAGCTAAATAATGAACTATTACAATCACCACCTCTGAATGAAGTATCCTTAAGTGCTGTTAAGGGAGAAGGAATGAAGATAAAAGGAAGGGGGCCATTCAGTATAGTAGAAGAACCATTGTTGAACTCTCTTCAGAGAGCTAATCTAAGGAGCCCTCAAAAGAAATTAGGTTTGGGTTCAGCAGTTAAGGACTGTCTTCAGAAGGTCAGTGTAATTGACCTCAGTAAAAGAAGTCCAGCATATTTATCATTGGTTCCTTCTGCATGACCATTTGTAGTCTGACAGACTCTAAATGAGGAGAAACAAATTTTGTCGAGATTAACAATGCATATCCCTAATTTGGGCAGGAGTTTCTCAATCAACCAGGAAATCACTGGTGAGGAGCATTCATTCATATAGCATTCTAAAAGGACTTAGTCCTCATGTCTGGAGTGAGTTTCTTATTCACATCAGGGCTAGGGGAAGCAAAGTAGGCCAAGGGAGTTGAGTTTGCTGAGTGAGCTTTCTGAGATGTCTCTTTAAGATTTCATTCATCTTTTCAACTTTACCTGATGACTGGGGCCTCTGAGCATAGTGGAAGTAGTAATGAGTTCTTAGGGCCTGGGAGATTCCCTGCATGACAACAGCTTTGGGGGTGGGTCTGTGTCTTAGTTACTTTCTTGATGCTTGAACAAAATACCAAATACCCACGAGTTAAAGGAAGAAAGGTTTATTTTAGCTCATATTTTTTAGAGGTTTCAGTCCATACATGGCTGGCTCCAAGGCAGAGGAGAAACTGTCCGCAGCAAGGCAGGCAGGAAGCAGCAAATTTCCTTTCCCTCTTATTCTTTTCAGGCCACAAGCCTATTGGTTGGTGCCACCCACACCCAGGGTGGAGCTTCCTATTACCCACATCCAGAATTGTGCTAACTAAATCAGTGTACTAATGAAGTTATCACACACCCATAATCCACATTCACACACCCTAGATGCTACCACCTCCCCAAAAGCCCCATTTATGAACAAAAACCCTTCCTTTGAGCACATGGGGCTTTGGGGATACATTTTGATACAAGCCATACCAGGGAGCCATTATCACTCTGAAGTTTCCGAGGGAGTCTGCATTTGGGAATAATCTCTGAAGTTAAGATCTTTATCACCTCTGAAGACTTCTCTGTCCTGCAAGGTGAAATTTCCGTCCAATTATTTAAGGTATCTACACATGCTAAGAGGTACGAGATCCTCTTACTTTTGGAAATGTCATAATTACTTTGTCTTTACTGAGATACAATACCCTTAACTCTGAGCAGGAATGGTGTAATATGGCTCACAATTTGTAGAGGTTTCAGTCCATAGTTGGCTGACTACAATGGCAGAGAGGCATGGCAGGAGATGCTTGCTTATGGCATGGCACTAGGAAGCAGAGAAAAGGAATCAAGGGAGAGGGAGGGAGATACACCATTCTAAGACATGCTCCCTGTGAGCCACTTCCTCCCTATATCACATTTAGCCAGAACACATCAATAGATTAATCCACTAATGAGTATTGCACTCCCGTGATACAATTGCCTCCTCAAAGTCCCACCTATAAGAACATGAGGTGTTGGGAATCTAAATAGAAACCGAAAGAGGGCAGGTGGGTGAAAGCTATTTCCAAGTCCTCCCCTGAATATCTCCCACTTTGCTGGCTCTGGGAGGAGGGTAATGTGTGCAATCTATTCACTGGGAAGGTTTTCTAGAAACATATTTCACAGGCTTATATAGCTTGAGCCATGCAAAGGAGTCCCTTACTCATGAATAATCTCTTGGTCATTTTGTAAGGTTTTTCCTCTCCTAAGTAGAAAGCCTGAAAAGTTCTAATGATTTTCCATTGGCTGGCTGCAGGTATAAGCAGTTTTTCCACCCTCTGCTTGAAACCACCAAAAAGTGTGGGAGCTGATATCCCTGGATAGGGCCCTTTCTGTCTCAGCTCTGGTAGAATTGGGCTTGGCATCTCCCAGGGGCTTTTCCCCAAACAAAAATCTGCCTTGGCCACTAGGTCAGCCAGTCAGTTTTCCTGTGCAACCTCATCTGTTCCATTTTGGTGCTCTTTGCATTGTATAACTAACTACCACCTCAGATGGGAGATAGACAGAGGATAGAAGGTAATCTATTTCCCTGTGATATTTAATAAAGGATCCACTTGCCAACAAGAACTCTCTTTCCTTCCAGCTAGCAGCTTAGGCATGTAGCACCAAGAAAAGCATATTTCAAGTGAGTATAAATATTAACTCTTTGGCTTTTTACTGAGCTTGACTGCTCTTGTAAGGGCTATGAGCTCCACCACCTGGACACTAGTTCCACGAGTTAGAGGGGAACTTTCAAAGGTGGCCTGTAAATTTACCACAGCATATCTTGCCTTTCACATTCCATTTACTGCATATAATATTTACAGAAAAGAATCATATTAGGGTTAGCTATGGAGATCTTTTCTAGCTGCATAGGTGTGGGAGAATTACCTGTTTATAGTCATGATCCAAGGTCTCATTTCCTTCTGGGAGGAAGGTGGCAGGGTTTAAAGAGGAACACATCTTTAGTCGGACAACTAGTCCTTTTAAAGGAGTACCTGATATTTAAGAAGGTGATTATCAGAGAACCATATGCTCCCTTTGGAAGAGAGAAGTCCAGGCCACATTAAGGGAGTAAAAATAGTAAAATCCTTTCCTAAGGTTAGTCAGGAAGACAGAAGTGCAGCAGAAGAGCCAAGCAGCCACTGCTCAAATGCAGGCTGGCCATCCCTTCACTATTATATCTAGTTCCTGGCTCAAATATCCTACTGGTCATTGTACAGGCCCTTAGTCCTGGGTTAAGACTCCCAGGGTCATTCCATTCCTCTCAGAAACATATAAGTTAAAGCACTGCCCTATGGGGAAACTTAATGCAAGGGGAAGCAAAAAATGTTTGTTTGTGTTTTTGAAAAGCCTGCTGATAGCTTGGTTCTCAAATTAAAATATGAATATTAGACTTTTGAGTTTCTTTGACTGATAAAGAGTCTTTGCTACCTCACCATAACCTGCAGTCCAGAAATGGCAAAACTCTGTGATGTCCAATAATCTTCAAAGTTGTTTTAACATTCTTGAAAAGGGAAAAAAAGCAACTGATTTAATATCCTTTTCCCCTAACCTTGGGGTTCCTTAAGAGAGGATTAGACCAAGGTATTTTATGGAGGGACTACATAGTTGTACATTTGATCAAGAAACTTTCTCTGTCTCTCACCTAAAAAGTTTAATATGACTTGGATACCTTGGCTTGAGAGTTCCTCAGGAGGGACACATGAGAGGTTGTCATCCAAGTATTATAGGGCTCTAGTCTAGGGGTAGTTAAAATGAGAAGACTCGAGAGAGGACTCATTCAGAGAGAGGACTCGAGAGAGGACTCATTCAGAGACTCACTCAGTGAGGGCTGTCTCTCAACCCTTGTGGCAACACAGTCCACATTAACTCAGTAACTTCCTCAGAGGGATCTTCAAATGCAAAAAGAAATTGTGAATCAAAGTGGAGAGGTATGCAGAAAAATGGATCTTTAAAACCTAAAACTATAAACCATCTGACGTCTTCAGGAATCTAGGATAAAAGGTTGTACAGGTTAGGTACCACAGGATCTAAAGGCACTAGTGCTGCTTTCCTAGCTGGGTATCTTAAACTACTCTCAGTTGGTTTTTTGAATATCCAAACTAGGTGTGCTGCAAGGGCCTTTAAAGTTGTTAATTACTGGGAGAAATCCCTATTTAGCCTCCAGCCTCAGTGGACATTGTCTTCGGTGAGAGAATAAAGTCAGGTCCTTTAAATGAAGGAGCGTAGACATTCCCCCAATAGCCCATCCTGTTTTTCCCTGAACAGTTCTGACTTCTGGATTAACCTCTGTCTCCAAAGAGGAAGGGAGAGCACTGATCTTGAGGCAGAAGAATTAATAGTGTTTACAGGAGGCAAGATACAGTGGTTCAGCTCTCTGGGTTAATTAGAAAGTCAAGAGAGAACAGAATATCATGCAACTGCAGCACACAGGCTGTAAATGTATCTAATTGTAGGTTTTCCAGTTATGCCTCTAAAAGTCATACTGACTGAAGAGAGCAGGCCAGGACTGGAGAGAACAGATTCAGTGACTCCAGTGTTCAAAAGGAAGTTCACCTCCTTCCCTTCTATAGTTAGAATTACCTGAGAGTTCCAGGCAGTCATGACAGTCCAATTTACAGATGCCTATGATGAGTGCTCTGGGTCCTCTCAGTCTTGTTGGATCAACTGAAAGGATGAGTTTGATCCTGGAGACCTTCACTTCTTGGGGCAATTCTGTTTCCAGTGGTTCCCATTAGAGACTACGCAGGGGGTGGATGGCTCTTTGCCCTTTTGGTTGTGACCCTCATCACTGTCTCTATGGAAATGCCCTGGCTTTCTGAAGCTATAGTAAGCAGATGAACTGCCTTCAGAACCCTGGGAATTCTGTTGGGCTCTCCCAGAGTGCAGCCACTAGTACTGCTGCCTTTCTCTGATCCAGTTTCTCTTTGTCCTTGGCCTCTTCCCAGTACCAGTTATAAAAGATCTCAGTGACTCTCTTAACTAAGGCATCTAAAGAGTTATCAGGACCAAATGCCTCCTTTTGCAATGTTCTCCTGTATCTGCAGCCAATTAGGTTATAAATTTATCACTCAAGGATAAATTTATCATCTGGCCCTCTGCTGTGTTTGGGGGCAGAAAGGTATATTTAGTTAAAGTCTGTTGGAGTCTTTGTAAAAAGGCTGAAGGATTCTCTTCACAGCCATGATCAAAGGTTGATAACTTGGAATAACTGAGGGGCTTAGAGCATTTCCTCTGCAATCCCTCATGAATGTAGGACTGGAAATGTTTATAACTCCGTTCATTGCTATCATCATCTGGGTCCCAGTCAAAGTTCTCTCCCTGGATTGCTGGCATCCCTGTGGGTTAAAGTTTTCCCCCAGCTTTAGTTCCTCAGTCTTCTAATAATGAATTACATGTAATTTATCTCTGAAGACCTCTGCCATCTCTAAAGTCACTTGTTTTTTTACTAGGGGATGGTGTCTGATTTAAAAGAAGCATAACATCCTTTCAAGTTAGATCAAATGATTGAGCTAAACCTCAAAGTGTCTCTATGCACTTATCAGGATTATCAAGCAAGTTTCTTAAATCCTGTTTGATTTGTCTTAGGTCTGCCAAGGGAAAAGGCATGTGGATTTGGAGGATGCCAAATTTTCCCCTGCCCACTTCCTGAAGAGGGTACACCCTCCATTTGGAGACTTCTTTTGGTCTGGGTGGCATCAGTGTTTCTGGGTGGGGTGAACAAGAAGGCTCAGAATAGACTGCCTGAGACTCAGCAGTGCCTGAGGACCCACAAGTAACATGGGGTCTTGCCTGAATTTTTGGCACAGTTTGGAGTAGTTATGCCAGGACAGAGGGAACTCGTGACCATTTTCCCTCTTTCTTACAGAACTGGTATAATTGAAGCATGATTTCATAACTTACACTTTCCCCTGGGAAGCTCTTCACACCATTTCCCAGGGTGTAACCAGGCCATACACGGGTGCAGGAAAAGATTAGGGAAGTTTCCTTACAGTCTGAGGGTTAAAGAGTCCCAGTGTTCTCATATGTATTCCAGGAGAGTATGGGAAATCTGCCTCAGATTTCTCATTCTGAAAATCAAGAGGAGAAAAGGCATCCCTGTCATCCTCTTGTTTTGACACTGAACTTGGGAATTTCACCCGACTCTGGTCCCTCCAGTGCCAGCAGCAGCTGGTAGAGTTATTCAAGAAAGTGGCAGGAGACGAATATCCACTCTTACCAGTGTCCATGCACACACACCCTTTCCTCACATGTCCTTGGCTCATATTAACTGCAGGGTTTTCCTTTCTCAGCCCTCAACTAGCGTATCTCTGAGTACAGACCTCAGTCACTGAGCTGGTGATGTACTTCAGAAATAAATTATGGCAAGAGACAGGCAATCCCTAGGAGACCAGGGGCCATGACTATCAACTCCCTTAATACTTATTTTTTCTAAAACTGCCATCAACTTGTACGGATCTTGGACATTACTTTCTGTTTTATGAATAAAATCATCTGTGCTACAATGGCCCCACCTCCCAATTTTTTTTTTTTTTTGATCTGCCCTACTCAGGTTGCTACACTAAAATCAAAAAAATGATTGGGACTGAAAGCTTTCTCAGGGTAGATCTCTGGTATATCGTAAAATAAACCTCCAAAAAAATGAGAAAGAAAAGAAAAAGTGGCAGGAAAAAGTCAGAGTGGAGAAGCCATAGCAATGAAAAACTTTCATCCCCATCAACCCTTGTGATGAGTTAAGGGAAAAATTTATCCAAGGGCCACCAGTTGTGGAAGACCAAGAGTGTCAAGAATTAAATTACACCTTCAACATTGGAGAATCAAATCCTCCACTGGAGGAAATTGAGATAAAACAGTCTCAGCATTTCTTTCCATATACTAGGGATGGGAATCAGGCCACACTGTCCAGTGAAACCTGTCCTCTATAACTTTTTTTTTGCTCTCTCTTTTTTTTTAATTTTAAAGAGTAAAAGAAAGATAACATAAGAATAGGGGGGACTTACCAAATTACA
>NW_004955414.1:28861137-28879753 GCF_000276665.1 Chinchilla lanigera | reverse complement strand
TCCTTGGCCTCCTCCTCATCATGGCTATAGAATACTGAGGAGGCAATTCTTACTAACATCTCAAGTGAGCTGTCTGGGATGAAAGCCATTCTTTGTAGCTTTTTCTCTCCAGCCTCCCATTGCATTGGGACCCCACAACCATAGTGTCCTCTCCCCACCTGTCAGCACAGGCAGAAGGAATCTTGCTGCAGACCTCTCTGGAGCACCACCACAGCCTGTACTGTCAGAGGAAGAATGGCTTCCAGGGAATCTCCGCAGGTATTGTGCAAGGTCCTCCTGGTTTACAGCTTCTGAGCGGCTCTCATGACCCCAGTCCACAGGACCTCTGACTCCTTGGGCTTCGTCTGTATTCTCATGTTCTCCAAGTCCTTGTTCAGCAGCTGCTCCTCTGCTAACTCTGGACCTTTCTGGTTCTCAATGGCAGGAGCAAGACTGACCCATTGTATGGCATGTATTCCCAGGGGTTTCTCCATGTTTGAATGATTCACACACGTCTGCACCGGGCATCTGCAGCTGGTGCATGATGGGCCAATTGTGTCATTGTTTCTCTGTGTCATGGTAGTTCTCAATTGAGTGGTGGTGGCTGGCCTAACAGCCAGTGTGCAACAGCACTCCCCACCTCATGGCTTCCCGTGTGCCAGAGCCCCTCCTCCCGGTTACCTGCTAGGGTGGGGGCTGGCCCTCGGGCCAGTGCTCCCTGCCCCGTGGCTTCCTGGGCACTGGGGGCCCTCCTCCCGGGTGCCTGATAGGCTGGGGGCTGGGCTGAGGGCCAGCACTCCCCACTCCATGGCTTCCCTGGTGCCAGGGGTCCTCCTTCCAGGCGCCTGCAAGGCAGGGAGCCGGCCAGTGGGGCAGTGCTTCCTGCCCCACAGCTTCCCATGCCCCGAGGGCCCTCCTTCCAGACAGGGAGCTGGCCCGAAGACCAGCACTCCCCTTGGGTGGCTTCCCGTGTACTGGAGCCCCTCCTCCCCAGCACCTGCTAGGCTGGGGGCTGGCCCGAGGGCTAGCACTCCCAGCACCCCAACTTCCCGGGCACTGGGGGCCCTCCTTCTGGGCACCTACAAGGCAGGGAGCCAGCCCAAAGACCAGCGCTCCCTGCCACGTGGCTTCCCCTGCACTGGAGCCATCTATAACTTTTAGAGCAGCATCCAGCACTAATCTTCTTTAATTTGCTGGCAGTTTTTATATGAAGCATATTATTTCCTAAATCTACTCTACTATCAGGAAAATGACAGAAGAGGCATAAGACGACAAGCTTACTCAATAAAAGTCAGAAGTGTGAATCCCTTTTATCTCTTACATGAAATCACGATTAACAAGAATATATTGCAAAAGAAAATGACAAACTTTCCATTGAGTTCTTACTTCTATTAATCTTGGGTTTTGGTGGAGCCTGCAAAATATGAAACCATTAATTCTGCACAAACCAAGCTTTCAGTCTCACAAAGTCAAAGAATGAAACTGGCAGACAAAAGGAGCAACTTAGGAGAGTATTTATTGGAAATAAAAAGAAGAGAAATAGCTCCTGTCACCAGGAGGGTGTTCCAAATGGTAGCCCAATTTTTATTTTGTCCTCTTACAATGAATAAGTAGAGTGTGAGAAAAAGCTCATTTCAAAGAAAATGATCTCAAAGGAAACTGGTTATTTTGCATTTCTAATGTTTCTTGGAGACTAGTGTAGAGGTAAGGAAGACAGTCAACTAATTTAGCATACACTGGATGAGAACCTTCTTCCTGGGAGGAAATGTCTTTATCTCTTCATTCTTAGCCTAAACTTTTACCTTTTTTCCCTTGTGTTTTCTTACACATTTCTAAACTTAACTAGCTGCTTGAATTAGCTCTTAACTAGGTGTGTGATGTTTTCAATTATCTTACTGTATCTTAGACTGCTCTGACTGCCTATTTATAAACTAAATAACTAAACTATTATAATACTAACACCAGAAAAAGGAATCAAAATAAAACTATAGACAAATAGTCCTTATATACATAGACACGAAACTCCTTAACAACATACTACCAAGTCAAGCTGTTATGGTTGATACATTGTGTCAACTTGGGGAGTCTAGAGGTTTGGCTAAGTGACTCAGCAGGAAGCCAGGGTGCTTACTTTGTATTCATCCTGAGCCTGTGGAAGAGGAAGGCATGGAGATTATGTGAGAGCTACATAGCCACTTAGGTGGGGGTAGCCTGTTTACAATGTAAGGGAGGGAAAGAGGCTGCTGGCTGGGATTCCTCCCATTTGCTCTGGCTGCTTTGGTGTTCGGCTGCCATTCCACCCTTTGCTCTTGTTGTTTTGTTATCTTCTGCCTTGGAGCCAGCCAAGTCTGGACTGTAACCTCCACAAACTGTGAGCTAAATAAACTTTTCCTTCCTTAATTTTGGGCCTTGGGTATTTTGTCTCAGCAACGAGAGAAAAGAAACCAAGACACAAGCCCAGTAACATATTAAAAAGATTATACACAATGACTAAGTAGAATTTATTCCATAAGTGTAATTATAGTTTAACATATTGAAATCAGTCAATATAATACACTATATCATCAATATAAGGATCACATGATCATCTCGATTGATACAGGAAAAGCATTTAATAATATCCAACACTCTTTCATGATTTTTTTTAAAAAAAGCAACTCTGAAAATTAAGAATAGAAGACCATTTCCTCATGTGATAAAGGGAATCTATAAAGAAAACCCACAGCTAACATACTAAAAGGTTTTCTTTTAAGATCATAAATAAGACATTTTTCTATTCTAGTAACTTCTGTTCAATGTTGTACCAGAAGTTATAGTCAGAGCATTAGGCAAGAAAAAATACAGAAGCCATCCAAATTGGAAAAGAGGAAGAAAAACTATTTCTATTCATATATGACATGATTTTATGTAGAGAATATCCTAAAGAATCTACCAAAGAAACTATTAGAGCTATTAAATTAATTCAGCAAAGTTGTCTGACATATGATAAGCATAGTTAAATGAGTTTTACTTCTATAATGTAACAATGATCAGTTTGTAGATGAAGTTAAGAAAACAATTCTGTAATAATATCATCAAACATAATAAAATACTTAGGAATAAATTTAACCCAGGATGTGTGAGACATATGCTAAAAATTGCAAACACTGATGAAAGAAGCTAAAGACCTGAATGTACAAAAAGAAACCATGTTTATAAATTGGAATATTCATAAATATTGTTAATATGGTAATATTGCCCAAATTGATCTACATATTAAATACTATCCCTAACACAACCCCAAGTGCCTGTAAAAGTGGGCAAGCTTACACTAAAATTTATATCACATAGGTAGGGACCCAGACAGCAAAAATAATCTTATGACAAAGAACAAAGTTGGAGGACTCACAATTCCAAGCTCCAAAATTTACTCCCTTTTTGTTTTTTTGTTTTTTTTTTTTGTACAAATTCAAGAGACCTGAAGTTACCTGAAATTGTTCCAAGGAAAAAAAAACTGCATAAGAACATTTACAGAAGTATTATTCATAACAGTAAAAAAGTAAGAAAGACTGAAATGCCTATGACTGAGAAATGAATAAACATGATACAGTACATTTATATGTGGAATATCATTCAGCAATAAAAGAAATGTACTAAAAAATAAAAGTGGGCTGGGATGTAGCTCAGCAGCTCAGCACCTGCCTGGCAGGTGCGAGACCCTGAGTTCAATTCCCAGTACCAAAAAAAGAAAATAGTAAAAAAAAAAAAAGAAATGTACTAATACATGCTATAATATGAATGAACCTTGAAAATGTTATGCAGAGTGAAAGAAGCCATATACAGAAGTATCAGATTATATACCCTTAGTTATTGCAGGTTGATCAGGCCAAAAATCTCCCACATGATTAGCCAGTGAAGGCTTAAATAAATGAGACAATTGAAATGGTTTTAGGGCTCCAAGAGGGGTTCAACCCTCTCACAGAATTCAGGATTCTCCAGGTTAAGACCAAGACTTCCCTGGGCCACCTGTGTTTATTAGGTTTTCAAACAAAGAAGGGGAATATTGAAGAAAATGCAGGAATCTGGGCAGGATTTGGGAAACCCTGAAGGACTTTTCCAAGTAATACTTTATGTTAATTTAGGAGAACTAAGTTATCTCCAGGAAGGTTTTACCACAGGAGTGAGATGCCTACAGCTATAGTCTCCTTTAGTTAATTGGGGTTGGAGGCAAAAGTCCTCAGTTGTGGCCTTATCTTTTCCTTTGAGTTGTCCCAACTTCACAGGCCAACACAGGCCTCAGTGGGGATCAGCAACTCATAGAGTTTCACTTACTATGAGTCTGCTGCCCATCTCCAGACAAAGTGCCTAAGCTTTGGACAACTCACAAGCAAACACGAAAAGCCAATTAGTTAATATTAAATCCTGCTCAGAGCTGCTTCATAGTGGTCTCCATCATAGAAGGCCACATATTATTTGATTCTATTTGTATAAAAAGCTCAGTGTAGGCAAATTTGTAGGAAGGTAGGTAGAGTGAATGCCTAGTGGATATGGGTTTCTCATTTGGGAGATGAAAATGTTCTGGAGTCAGGTAGTGGTGATGGTTACTCAGCATTGTGAATGTACTAAAATTGCTTCATTTCATATAGTAAAATGGTGAATTTCCTATTATACGAATTTCATTTCAATAGAAAATGTCAATAAGTGAAATAACTCAGATTTGCATGTGCAAGCACCGCATTGTCTCGCTAGTGTAAAACCTGAAAGAGTTAGTATAACCTCGGAGGTATGATAGACATTGTGAAATGATAGGAAAACGCTCAAGGGTAAAGGGCAACTGGGATGTGGGAAAAGAGAAGGGAAAGAAGGATAAATTTTGTATGTATGTATATACAGGATAGTTAACATGGCTGCTCTATTTCTTTGCTGAAAGAAACTGTCAGTGAGTCCTTGATTGATCAATATTGCATGTCTCTATCTGTTTTCATGAGAAACCACTTTGAAGATAAAAATATGTAATACAACAAGCATTGTTAATTCCCTGCCACTTTGTTTGTAACTCCGTATTGTCTGTACTGTTCTTTTGCTATTTTATAAAAGGTTGTCTGTCTGTTAGTTTTCCACCTTTTATTTTTAAATTTTAAAAAAAATGTCAAAAGTATAAATTCACTTCATTCACATGTAAAACTTGTTTTCAGTTAAAGGACATTAGTGGTGAGAAAAAGATCACCTGTCTAGAAAAGGGCAAATTACATAAATGGATAACTCATATAGGAACTATAAATAGCCTGTAACAATACAAACAAAACTGAACCTCACCAGAAAACAAAAAAATGATAAATGATTTAACTCAGTAGATTTGCAAAGTGGAAAGTAGTTTAAAGTGCAGTCATTATTTGGGAGCTACAGGAAGAGGAACACAAGTTCAAGGCCAGCCCGGGGAACTTAGAAAGGGCTGGATTGTGGAGATGTAACACAGTGCAAAGACCCCAGGTTAAATCCTCAGTACTGAAAAAAAAAATTGCAGTCACTGTGGATAGAAATTTAGTAATAAAGCATTACAATTTATACATATACACCCCATGACTCATCAATTCTACTTCTCTATCTTTAAGAGAAAGAAATAGCACAGGTCCATAACGAAGTAAGTACAGTTGCAATGTTGTATGTGAATGAAAAAAAAAAAGAATAGACTGTAGAGAAATAGATTATGGTGGAGCCATACCACAAAATACTATATAAACAGTAAAATAAACAATGTTAATATGGAAAGAAACATGAATGAAAAACCCAGTTTCTGAACATTTTTTTACTGATGTAAAATCTAAACCAAAGTACAAAATCACGTTGTTTCCCATGGGAATGCATGTAGGAATGTGATAAATGCAGATAAAAATATTTGAAAGGTTTAAAATGAGTAGTATCATTGGCTATTTATGGTAGAAGGGGACAGGATCAGAATTAATTTTTTAAATTTTTTTTTTTTTTTTTTTTTTTGTGGGGAGAGGTTTGAGGCAGGGTCTTGTTATGTAATTCTTGAACTGACTATGTAGTCCAGACTGGTCTTAAACTCATGGGACCAGATTGCTGATGGTAGTCAAAGGAGATTTTGGCCTTATCTAAAACATATCTTCCACGGAGAGATGATATTAATAATAAAATAAGAAAGAAATAGATTCAAATCCAAGATTTAAATAGTGAATATTTATTTAACTTTGAAGAGAATTTTAAACTGGTCTGTGTCCCTGAGTTGAAAAAATGAAAGGTTTCCATTTCAATTTGCATTCTAATTTGGCAAGGAGGAAATAGAGGGAGCAAGAAAAATACATTTAATCTATTTTCTGATTTTTATTTTACTCTGCCAAAAATGAAAGCAAATGAATCTCAGGTAATTTTTTAAAAATGCCTCCAATATATTATTTAGTTGTACTAAAAACCCAGTAGAAAAGCTTTTCCAAACATCTGAAACCAGAAGATTTATCAGCCAGGGATCATCTTTCCAGGAACATTTAAAATGGGCCATCAACACTTCTTAACATGAAACACAGGGCTGTTGCTGCATGTAATTACTCAGTACAATAGACAGGGGCTGGGGATTTAGCTCAGCGGCAAAAGCACCTGCCTGGCAAGTGCAAGGTGGTGAGTTCGGTTCCCAGTACCAGAGAAAAAAACCAAAAAAAAATCAGTACAATAGACAATGGTGAAAGTGGAGGGAAGACAAGTTGAAAATTAAAAAGGAAAATTTTAAAAGTAGAGGAGGGTTCTTATTTTAGAAAATGGATTGTGACATAACAGAAAGAGCCCAGGATCTGGAGACAATAACCTAGGCTAACTTTGACTCTACCTTTCAGTGTGACTTAGGCAAACAACTTTACGGCTTTGTAAAATGGGAGTGAGAATACCTACCTTGCTTACCTCATTGGGTTATAAATAAAGGAATTGTAAGCAGAAAGGTACTGACAAGACAAAGGGGATTCAAAAGAGTTAGAAAGCAGTGAAAGAGATCAAGTCAATAATGTGAAATCCTCAGAGAGTAAATCGTTGCCAAAAGACTTGGGATAGATTGTCCAGAGAAACACATCCTAGACCAAGAATAGCTTCATTCTTTATCTTCTACGTAGTAATGGACACTTGTCTGGGATTTTAATGAACCCATGTTTGCCTAAATCATTTCAGGAAAACTCTGGAATCACCAGAGTTTCAATCATTTCTATCAATGTAGTTGTAACTGTCTTACAGGTTTATGGATCTAACTGAAATATATCAGCCTCTCCCATGCACCCAGACATACATGTGTTTTGGGGAAGTATGCGTACAAGTGAGAGAGTATTGAAACAGACAAGAAACACCTGACTCTCCCCCTTTTCCTGTGACACAAGAGGGGCGGCTGTGGTTTAGATAAAAGTTGTTACATCCCTCTCCCTCACCTCCCTCCATTCCCCAGCAGTCCCCTGAGGAGGGACTGGGATAGTTTGCTTCAGTGTCCTTCTATCACTCCTCAAGCTATTTCACAGCTACTTTCCAAGCTACTCTTACAAGATGTCATACTGAGCTGTCAGCTGTGGCTCCCCTCCCCCACTTCTATTAGTCCAGATGCTGCCACCTATCTGAAGCAGCAGCAGGGAAAAATACCCCAGTGTGGCAGAGATCAGAGCCCATTGTGAACATCTCTGTCATTTTAAACCCCAATAAAATATGCTTAACAGAGCTAGCCCTCCTAAAGATTCCCTAATTTTGGTACCACCATTTTGTTGGAGCTGCAAAAGATGATAATGAAACAGCCTGAGTTTCCCTGTGTTCCCCTGAACTGCCACCATGAATTGTGGCTGGCCTGGATGCCCTGCACACACTCCAAGTGATGTTTACCCTGAGTACAGTGGGCTTGAATTTGAACTGACTGGTAGCATTGAATTTGGACCAATTAATTGGCTTAGATCAAAGGCTTGCATTTAGACCAGTCAGCAGGCTTGACTATAGACCAATCACAGGCCTGAAGCTGTTATATAAGTACCACTCCTCTCACACTTCTCCAGTTCTAGGAAGGCTCCTTTTCTTGTGTATTGATCCTTCTGTGCTGCAGCACCAGCTCTGTTCAAACAAAGGCTCATTCCAGGGGTCCTATAAATCTGCTCCTGATTTATTTCTTGGGTAATGTGGACTTTGAAGATCTTGTAAATCTTCTCAGAATTCTTATCATGAAAAGAACAGGCAGTTTTTAAAAAGAACTATAGGTTGTGGAAGAAATGCTGAGACCCAGACAGTTTGGGGAGCCTTGTGAGGGCCACCCTACCCTGCCACTGTCACGGGATAGAAGAAACACATTTAACTCAAAAGGAAATTCAAAGGATGGAAAATAATACTGCATGCAACAGAACCCAGAAAAAAGCAGGGGTAGATATTCTGTTTGCAGACAATGTGAACTTCAAACCAAGAATGATCAAAAGAGATAAAGAAGGTCACCACATATTTGCTTGGGGAAAACTAAAAGAGGAAGAGATAACAATCATAAATATATATGCACTAAATACAGGAGGACCCAAATATATACAATAAATTTTAACAGACATAAAAAATGAAATAAGCAATAACACAATTGTAATGGGGGATTTTAACATTCCATTGTCACAAAGAGACAGATCAACTAGGCAAAAAATCGCAAAGAAATAACAGAACTAAACCAAACTTGTGAAGAAATGGACTTGGTAGATATTTACAGAGTGTTCCACCCAGTAACACCAGAATACACATTCTTCTCAGCTGCACATGGGACTTTCTCTAAAATAGACCATATACTAGCACAGGAATTGAAATTATACCATGCATATTATCTGACCATAGTGCAATGAAATAGGTAAAGGAACAAAGGAAATCGCAAAAACTCCATAAACACATGGAAGTTAAATAACACCCTCCTGAACAGCCAAGTGGTCACAGAAATTAAAGAAGATATTAAACAATATTTACAATCAAATGAAAATTCAGATACACTTATCCGAACCTATGGAACAAAATAAAAGCAGTCCTCAGAGGGAAATTTATAGCAGTGAATTCTTTATTGCATGAATTTGAGTTTTTTCTTTCCTTTTTTTGATAAGGTTGGCTAGGGGCTTACCAATTTTATTTATTCTTTCAAGGATGATTATACACCATGACCAAATGGGATTCATCCAAGGAATGCAGAGATTGTTCAATATACACAAATCAATAAATGTAATACATTATTTCAATAGAGTCAAACACAAAAATCACATGATCATCTCAATAGATGCAGAAAAAACTTTTGACAAAGTCCAACACTTTTATGATAAAAACCCTTCAGAAAATCAGAATAGATGGTCTTTACCTCAATCTGATAAAATCATCTATGACAAACCAACAGCCAGCGGCATACTAAATGGACAAAAATTGAAAGCTTTCACTTTAAAATCAGGAACAAGACAAGGATGTCCACTGTCACCACTCCTATTCAATACAGTTCTGAACATATTAGCCAGAGCGATTAGATAAGAGAGAGAAATAAAAGGAATAAGGATTGGAAAGGAAGAAGTGAAATTATCATTATTCACAGATGACATGATACTCTATATAGAACACCCCAAAAACTCCACCAAAAGACTTGTAGATTTAATAACTGAATTCAGTAGTGTAGCTGGATACAAAGTCAACACTCAAAAATCAATAGCATTCCTGTACACAAACAATAAACACCCTGAAAGAGAAATTAGGGAAACCACATCTTTCACAATAGCATCTAAAAAAATGAAATACTTAGGAATCAATCTAACAAAAGAAGTAAAAGATCTATACAGTGAAAATTATAGTACTCTGAAAAAAGAGATCAAAGAGGATATCAGAAAATGGAAAGATATTCCTTGCTTATGGATAGGAAAAACTGACATTGTGAAAATGGCCATACTCCCAAAATTGTTATACAGATTCAGTGCAATTCCAATGAAAATACCATTAGTGTACCTCACAGATCTAGAGAAAACATTCCTAAAATTCATCTGGAACCAGAAGAGACCTAGAATAACAAAAGCAATCCTGGGCAACAAAAGAAAGGCAGGAGGCATCACAATCCCTGACTTGAAATTATACTACAAAGCTACTGTGATAAAATCAGCATGGTACTGGCAAATTAACAGACCTGAGGATCAATGAAACATATTGGAAGATGCAGACACAACTACACATACACTTAGCCACCTTATCTTTGACAAAGGGGCTAAATACATTCACTGAAAGAAAGATATCCTCTTTAATAAATGGTGCTGGAAAAACTGGCTTTCCATATGCCAAAGACTAAAACTAGACCCATGTCTATCACTATACACTAAACTAAAGTCAAAATAGATCAAAGATCTAAATATTAAAACAGAAGTGCCTGCCTGGCAAGCAAAAGGTCCTGAGTTTGATTCCTGGTACCCCCCCCCAAAAAAATTAAAACAGACCACCATATTCTTAAGTGAACTAAATTGGACATATGTGTAAATACTGCATTGTTTCTCTGGTATGAGAAACTGAAAGTGTAAATAAGGACCAAAATGTACAACAAATATTAGGAAATAGGAAGAAAATGTTCAAATGGGAAGGGAAGCTAGGGAGGGAGCAGGGGAAAAGGAAGAAAGGAAAACAAAAAAAAAAACCAGAGAAGAAGGAAAAAGTGGAAACTAAACTTTTGTAAATAGGAAGGGCATGAGGGATTGAAGGGAGAGTAGAGGAACAGGGGAAAGAAAAAGAATCAAGATATATCATGTACAGGTACAAATTCTCTATGATATATGTGATCACTATGTATACCTAAAATGTACTGATAAACTTAATTGAATAACAAAAAGAAAAGAAATTTGTGACCAAAAAAATCCAAGAATGGAAAACAATATTGTATACATCAGAAACCCCAAAACAAGCAGGAGTAGCTATCCTATTTTCAATCAAGGTAGACTTCAAGTCAAAACTGACAAGAAGAGGCAAAGAAGGTTACCACATATTGGTGAAGTAAGCAATTCAACAGAAGAGATAACAATTATAAAGATATATGCACCAACCAACAGTACAGCCAACATCATAAAACAAATATTACCATACTTTAAAGATCAGATAAATATTGACGTGGTTGTAATGAGGGACCTCAGTAGCCCATTATTTAGTGATCTAGTTCATCACAACTAGATGAATTAGACAAAAAAAAAAAAAAAAATCACCAGAAAAATAGAAGGATTAAACCATACCTTTCAACAAACAGACTTAATAGATATCTATGCATATTCCACCAAACAACAACAAAATACACATTCTTCTCAGCAGCACATGGAATTTCTCCAAAAGCCAAACAAAACAAAATGACATACTAGCCCATAAAGTATGCTTAAGTAAATGCAAAAGAATAAAAGTTATGCCATGCATGTTATTAGATCATAATGCAATGAAACTAGAAATCAGTAATGAAAGAAACCACAGAAGTTATCCAAACATGTGGGTTACAGAAGAAATCAAAGAAGAAATTATACCCATCAACTTGGGGGATTTGGGAATTTTGGGATGCATTTTTTTACCTTGTCTTGCCATGTTTCTATAGTGTGTGTGTTTGTGTGCTTGTGTGTGCATGTGTGTGCATGCTGAGGGTTGAGGGTCAACGAGAGTAGAAAGATTTTGTTGCAAGTATAGAGATCTCTTTAGTTAGAATCTGCTTTCCAGTGATGTGATCTTTGCTGTATATCTCTTCAGCATGTTCAATTTAGTAGGATCAAACCTAATAGCTTGTGTTTGCCGAGATATCTCTCCTTCTCCTTTACTTATGTTTCTAAATATTAATATTTCTAGGTTTTCTTTGGTTTCTTGCTTGTTTAAGTAGTAATCCATGAGTAGATCTTTTGATTCCATGATCTACTCATGAAGTCTCATATTTATTGCTTTAGATAAATATCCTTGTGAATATCCTTACAAATGTCTCAAGTTTGTGAAACTATAAGCAAAACCAATCACAGAACAGATAAATTTGAC
This sequence comes from Chinchilla lanigera, assembly GCF_000276665.1. Taxonomy (NCBI): domain Eukaryota; kingdom Metazoa; phylum Chordata; class Mammalia; order Rodentia; family Chinchillidae; genus Chinchilla; species Chinchilla lanigera. The sequence continues at coordinate 28,867,795 of NW_004955414.1, read as the reverse complement.
TTCATCAAAATTAAAAAGTTATACTTTAGTGACATCACTGAGAAAGTAAGAAGACAGCCCAGGGGAAAATATTTGCAATTGATGCATTGGATAAGCTATTAGAATCCACCTGGGAATGATGACATACACGTGTAAATCCAGAAGTCTGGAAGGTTGAGGCAGGAAGAGCACAAGTTTGAGCTCAGCCTGGGTGACTTATTGAGGACTGTCTCCAAATAAAAACCAAAAGGAGCTGGGAATGTAGCTTAGTCCAAAGGCCTTGGGCTCAGCTCAATCCTCAATATCGCCAAAAGGAGAGGGGCCCGGATGAGGGCGGGGAGACACCCTAATACATAAAAGACACTTTCAACTCAATCCTAAAGAAACAATTAAAATATAGGCAAAGGTTCTGAATGGACATTTCTCCTCTTGAAAATGAGAGATTTCAACAAAATTCTAGAAGAGGGAAAGTGAAGAAGAATATGTTGGGGGGTGAAATAACAAAGTATTCCATAGCCCAGAATAATAGCCCAGTGTTGCTGCAAGGCCAGGAAGAAGATCTGCTGCTTCCCTGGAATGTTCTGGAATGAGATGACAGATAGGGCTGAAAGCAGGATTTAGAAGTGCTGCTAAGAACAAGGAATTCATTTAAGGTTTAAACGCATGTGCAAAGGCAGCAGAAATCTAATGCTAACGTGCTCTAGACTGACTTGAGACCCGGGACTGGAGGAAAGAAGGTCCTCCTCTAAAAGAATAAATGTCTTCCATTCACTTTTCGGGTAGGGATTTTTGTACCATGTGCTTTTTGTGTCCCATGAACCCCCATTAGTCTTGTTTGGGTTGTGGTAGCAGCTCAGGGAAGGGTTTCCAAGTACAGGTTCTCGTCTTTTAGCTCTTCTTGTGCTCTGATGTTCAGCTTCAGTGCTTTTCCTGGCACCAAAGGGGATCTGTTATTGCCTCATTAGCCAACATGGAAACTTTCCAGGGACACACCTTTATGGGCGATTGGAATCTGGAGAAAATGCTCTAGTTTCTTACTTACAGAGGGACAATTTTAAAGCCCACTTTGTATGGTTCTTTAGAGGATCTCAAAAGGGATTGAACCCCAGTTCCCCATGTATAACTAGCTTAATAAAACATTCATTATCAGCAATGAGCAATGTCTCTTTATCTTTCTCATTCCCTTCCTGACTGACTTTTGCTGCCTGAGATTTCCTGCTGCACCCAAGTTCTTGTTTCAGACACTGTTGTATGGACAATTTAAACTAAAATAGCTATTTAAAGAGAATGTGTATGTATATTTCTGCTGTACATTCTCCTTCTTCCTCTGTTTCTCCCTCCCTCTGTGTCTCTTTCTCTGTGTCTGTCTATATCTCTCTCTAAAATTTGGAGAATGATTAAACTAAAAATTACAGGAAAAAGACACAGTGCCAGGGCTGGGGATTTAGCTCAGCGGCAAAAGCGCCTGCCTGGCAAGCACAAGGTCGTGAGTTCGTTTCCCGGTACCGGAGAAAAACCAAAAAAAAAAAAAAAAAAAGACACAATGCCATTAGTCTCCCTCAAAATACTCCCCTTCACTTCGAACACACCCTGTCAGTCTTGTCACTTTCTGAAGCAGTTATGGAAGTCCAATTTCATGTTGTTAGTTGCACCGGCTAGCTACCCCAATGCCCTGAACTGACTTAAAACATTTACCTCCCGTGGTCATTTTGACTTTGAGGAAGAGCTTGAAGTTGCATGGTCCCAGATTTGGTGACTAAGGTAGAGGAAGACACCCTGTAACGGTTTTATGAGTCTACCTTTCTATTGGACAACACTGAACAGCAACACTCTTTGTGTTTTTTAATCATGCCTTCTAAAGACACTCCCAAAGACTTCCAGAACTGCTTCAGAAAGTGGCAAGAATGTTGGAATAAGTAAGCATCTTCAAAGTGAGGGAGATTATTTTGAGGGGGATTAGTGGCAGTGTGACTTTTACTGTAATAATTTTTAATTTTAAACATACACTGCACGTTTTGATTACCTCTCTTTTTAAAAGGGGACACATGTCAACTTCAGATACACAGTTAAGTAAATTAACTTTCACACATGTCCTGTGGGATATGATGTAAGTCTTTGATGTGCTAGAAGTCTACTAATAGGACATGTAAAGATACCATATCACAATGAGACATGCATTCTGATATTTATAACAGCGCTCTTTATAATACCCAAATCTTGGAAGTGGCCTATCGTTCTATCAACAGGTGAATGGATATAGAAAATGTGGTGTTTATACACAATGGAGTGCTACTCTGCCATAAAGAAGGATAAACTTGAGTGATTTGTAGAAAAATAGGTGTGCCTCGAGATTATAATGTTCAGTGAAATAAATCAAGCACACAAGTTCAGATGTTACCTGGTTTCTCTTCTATAAGAAATTCAAAATATAAATAAAGAGCAAAATTAAAGATAGATAATAGGAAATAGAGAAATCTTTTTGTAAAAAGAAGAGGACCAAAAGACAGAGGGAGGGTGAAGGGAGGGGAGAGCAAAGGGATAGAAAAAAGATTTAAAATGTGTTACAGCAGGGTGTGGTGGCACACACTTGTAATCCCAGCACTTGGGAGGCTGGGGCAGGAGGATTGTTGGGAGTTCAAGACCAGTCTGGGCTACAAAGTGAACTCAAGGCCAGTCTGAACTACACAGAGAGACCTTGTCTAAAAAAAGAAAAAAAGGGCCAGGGATATAGCTCAGCAGCACAAGCACCTGCCTGGCAAGCACAAGATCCTGAGTTCAATTCCCGGTATCAAAAAAAGGATGCATTATGTACATGTACCAACTCCCCAAAAAGAATGTTGTTAGTTGCACTATGTACTACAAACATGCACTAGTGAAAAAGAAAAAGAAAAAGAAAAAGAAAAGAGGACATGGGTCAAAAGGCTGATTCTATCTTAAATCACTAACATGAAGATTCACTTAGGTTGCCTCCCTGGAACTGCAGCCTTTTCTATTACCCCAGAAGTACCAGTTATGCAGCATTTCTATTTTTTGTCAATACCTTTTTCATTAGTCTTAGTTTAAGTGTCACTGTTACTCTCTCTTGGTTAATCCAGAGGTTATTTCTTTGTAGGAGGAGAAAAACTGCAGGAAGAAGTTGTGACCAAATAAAGTGAGCATATTTACAAATGGTACCCCTAGAAGCTTGGGAATTCAGAGGAGCCTGGGGAAACAATCTAGAATAAATTCAAAAGGCCAACAGACCAAAGTGAAAATGGACTGACATAAACAGTAAAACTCTAGGAGGTAGGATTCACTATAAAAGAAATAAAAACTGCCTTTAAACTCATGACACCAATTTCACAATAGGACAAATGCAAAAATAAAGGCACATTAAAATACTAACATTTATTCATCAGATTACAAAAGAATCTGAAGGTGTAGTAGCACTTTGTACTTCTGCAAGCTAAAGGGAAATAAGTAATGTCTCATAGGTCTCAGAGAACAAAATGTTGCAAATCCCATGGAAGGCGATTTGGCAATATCTATCAAAATTAAAAGTGCATTATCCTTTGAGCTAGAAATCCCCCTGCTGGGACATTAGCCTAAAAATGCACTCCCACATGCATGAATTCTCATCTGTACAAGATTATTCAATGCAGCATTATTTAGTGTAGAAAAAACAATGGAAACAACCTAAGTGTTCCTCTGGACGGACTGATCTGGAAAGACATACTGAAGCTGTGGTTAAGGAGGAAAAGTAAAGCCACTATGCTATTTTTGTGTAAAAAAGAGGAGAGAGAAATGAATTTACATTAATATTTGCTCATATCTGGTTAGAGAAATACAAGCTAATAGATAGTGGTTACGTTTGGGGGCAGTTAAAGGATATAGAACACGAGGAAATGGATGGACATATAAAAGTACAACCTCTCAAGGTACAATGTTTTGAGGCCTTTAAACTAACTGAGCATATTATTCAAGTGGCTATTCAGGTGTGTAATCCTAATACCTCACATTCAAAACATTTCAGTTGTTTCACTTACTGTGTCAATTATCTTATTTGCCACTTTATCATGTGGCTTCTGCCCCTATTAGGTAACCAAATTGCTCTTAGCTCAGTGATCCCGTTATTGCTAAATTTGATGCTTATCACCCCACCTTTCTCTTGCATCACGTCTCAGCAGTGTTTGATAAACGACTTCCTTTCTGGTTTATCCTCTTCACTTGACTTCCATGCGTCCACAGAGTCCTAGCTTCCCTTCCATCTTTCTGGACACCTTTCTCTTTCCTCTCCACTTCCTGCTTGCCTTCCCCTCTTCTCCTTTCTCTACTCAAACATTAAATATTGGATTTCTTCAAAACTCTACTGTAAACCCCAACATTTTTTACCTTTCACACCCAACTACAGGTTCTGTTGCTGACAGTGACTTCCAATTTTATATTTCCAAACCCCTTTGCGTCGGAGTCATTCATGTCCCGGCAGCTCCCTCTACCGAAGCACGATGTACAGAGGCAGACTCAACTATAGAGCTTCTAGCAGCTGTGACTACTAGCCGTCATGGAAGGGAAGTTGGAGGAAGTGCCACAGCATCCCCTGTAGCAAGATGTGTTGAAAATATGCTCTCCCATTCTGATTTGTCTGTTCGTTTCCTTTTCTGTGCCTTGAGAGATACTTTTAATTTTCATGAACTCTAATTATTTGTTCTTTTATTTTAGTGGGTCTTTTAGATAAAAAGATTACAAGGCATTGAACCCAGGGCCTTGTATATACTAAGCATATGGTCTACCACTGACATACCTCTAGCCTTGTAACGATTTTTAAGTGCATGATTCTACACTGCTAAGTATATTCATGTTATTGTAAGCCATATTTTGATTTTTCTCTTTGAAGCCTGAAATTATACCCATTAATAACTTCCCTTTACCCCTCTCTTAAGCCCTGGTAGCTGCTATTCTCTCTGTTTCTGGGAATTTGACCACTCTAGATACCTTATATATGTAGAATCATATGTGATTTGTCTTTTTTAACTGGTTAATTTCATTTAGCATAATGCACTCAAGAATCATCCACATTGTAGCATGTGATAGGTTTGCCTTCCTTCTCGAGTATATGTATAAACCTAATTTTATTTATCTATTCATCTGTTATGGATATTTGGGCTACTTTCAGTTCTTACCTATTGAAAATAGCACTGCTATGAAATTGGATATACAAATAACCTCATTGAGACCTTGCTTTTAATTCTTTTGGATATACATCTCCAAGTGGAATTGCTAGTTTATAGGGTAGTCTATTTCTGATTTTTTTTTTTTTTTGGAGGAAATTCCATACTGTTTTCTGTAGTGGTTGCACCACTTTATAATATCACCAACAGGGCACAGGTTTCCAATTTCTCCAAATATTATACTTGTTATTTACTGGAGGGTAATTTTTTTCATTAAGAGTAGGCATTCTAAAGGCTGTGACTTTGTTCCACATTTTTTATCTGTTCCTTAAGAGACATTTAACTAGTCAGTTGTGCTGGTGCATGCTTATAATCCGAGTACTTGGGAAGCTGAGGCAGGAGGATCACCACAAGTTCAAGATGTAACATGGGCTACATAGTGAATTCAAAGCCAATCTTAACTACCTAACAAGACCCTGTCTCAAAAAAGCAAAAACAGAAACATTTACCTATTCTAAGGATGCAAATATACTTTTCCATGATATAGTTTTGGCTTTTTTTTTAAGTCCGTGATACATCTCAGTTTTTGTGTGTTGTATGAGATACAGGTCAGGTTCTGTTGACTGTCTAACTGCTCTAGTCCAATTTTTGTAAAAACTCCCCATCCTACACTGAATTTTCTTGTTATCTTAGCATGTTTATTTTGGCACTGGCTTTAAGAAGCACCCCAGTTTCAGAATGTTAGGCCATGGAAAAGAACATGCCCTCTTAGCACTGAGAAAATAGCTGCTTCTTTTGGATTCTTACAGCATCTGACACAGTATGTGTGGGTCACACTGGGAGTAGCATGTGGAACTTTGAGAGAAATTGAGTCCTTTAACCAAGATTGTACTTGGTAAATATCTATTACTGGAGTGGAGTCTGCAAAATTCCTGAGCTCACTTTCCTAAACACATATTACACTGCTAAGCAACTTGTGAAGCTAATTTACAAGTGTCACATTTTCCAGATTTAATTTCTTAGCAAACATGAACTAGAGTCCACCCAAACTGAACAGTTATAGACAACCCCTCCCGGTCCTCATCTCAGTCCAAGAAGTTTATATTTGTAATCGCATGGAAAAGTTATTGGAATTCTAGCGAGTTGCACTCCCAGTGCAACCCACGGTGACAGTAAAGACATTGAGGCATATTTGTAGTTGTGGGGAGACAAGAGGGTCCTAAATCCACCTAGGGTGATGGTTAACTGGAACAAAGGCTTTGACCCAGGGCTGAACCAGGGTTTTATTAATTGATGAAGAAGGGAGTGGCTCTAGGATGAGTGACTTTGAGAATGGCAGGAGGTAGATGAGTGCTGTGAGCTGGGCTAGGTAGGAGGCCTGAAATCACCTCTGCAGTATGCAGAGAGAAGGATATGCAGAAGGAGTGATCAGCATAACACAATTTGAGGTAGTATCTAGTGTTTTGGGGTCGGTGCTTCAGCTCTGATGTATAATTTTTTACACCGTGGGATGTCATAGCCTCTTTTTTTTT
>NW_004955414.1:28820328-28860922 GCF_000276665.1 Chinchilla lanigera | reverse complement strand
ATCTCAGCTGGACTGATTTGCATTGCTTAAAGCCAATTGAAGGGAGAAAGAACAGTCATAGCCAGCTCTGTACATACCAATATATGGAAAGGGGACCAGGTTCAGGACCAAAATGGAGATAATTGCTCTTCTTTCAAGGTCAGTCATCCAGGCGGTCCTTCACAAACAGTTTACTGTGAGGCCAGATTACAAACTAGGCAAAAGAGTATGATCTTCAATCTACAACTGATGTGCTGTTTCATGATAATGTGACTCAGGTTACTTCTACTCAAAATACAGAGATTATTTTAGATGAAGAAACAGATACTCAGAAGAGATAAGCAACACATCTGAATGAAAAAGTACATCATGTTTATGGCTGCAGGTAATAGGAAACTTCACTCAGTTGGTCTTAAACAGTAAGAAAATACACCCTCCCACTTACTAAAGCTAGCGATAAGCAGCCCATAGATGCTCTAAAAAGATGACCTCATTTAACTTTCAAGTATGTACTTGCAGGGATTATTCCAGATGAAGAAGCCGAGGTTTAGAGAAGTAAGCAATTAATCCAAGTGAAAGATTCATAATGTTCTTGGCTGTAAGGAAGAGAAGACTTCATTCAAGCAGCATTAATCAATAAGGAAGCATATTGTCCCACACAAGCCTACAGATAGGGCAGCCTTTGGCAGCAGCACATGTGGATTTCAGGTCTGTGTATCTACGAAGCTCTTGTTTCTTTCTTCTATGGTGGATTACCTTAAATATTATGAAGAGGCTGAAGGGGTTCCATGCCTCCCATTTAAGCATGACATTATCCACAAAGAGAATATTTCTCTGTGTATCTCTACTTTGGGAATGAAGAAATTGTTAGACTTTCCCTAGCAGATTGCTTCTCATATCTTATTGCCAGGATTGACTCAGTCTTATACTGATCACTGGAACAAGGACCTGAATTACCATGTTTGGACTTGAGGTGAATAAATAGTGAATAGTGAATCACTATGACCAGTATACCATGCTGTGTCCTCATATTATAGACAGCTAAATTAGGAAGGAATATTACCGGCAGTCAGACAGGGTTAGACCCTCAAGGAAGTCAGTACAGAGGATGAGAACATATTACAACTGTGGCCAGAGGCACATCTGTTAAAGGCCAGGCCTCAAGATAAAGTCAAAGTGACCAGGCCTACATACCTCTGTAAGGGATAAGTGGTATCACCTGGTCCAAAAAGTCTAGACAGCTTAGCAGAAGACAGTTTTCCATCTTGATTCTCTTGCACCAAGACTCCTTCGTTGACCTTCCTCGATATCAATCGTGTTTCAAGTTTCTCTCCACTGAAAACGTCAAGTTTCTTTTCACAGAAACAACCTTTGGGTTCATTGATTCTGTCCCTCCCCTGTTTTTCTATTCTCTATTTCACTTTAATCTTTCTTTTTTCTTCTTCTGCTAGCTTCGGGTGTAGATTACTAGAAGGTGTAAAGTTAGGTTATTCTTCAAATGCTAAGACTCTTGCATGGGTCATCTGAGTTAGTGCACTGTCATTGCTAAGAGACCTTGAAGGTTCAAATACTCCACCGCTTTTAAAGTAGGCCTTAACTTTCCGCATTATGTGTGTCCAGTGGCAGACTTCCATTGCTTATGTGCATTCACTATCTAGAATCACAGATGTCCTCTCATAGAACAAATAGTGCTGATGTCTACAGCCCATAGATCCTAAATCTTTCTCACTCTAATCATAAGGAGAAGGCAATCCAGTGCCTTCTCTGTTTTGGGTGTGTGTGTGTGTGTGTGTGTGTGTGTGTGTGTGTGTGTGTATTACCAGGTACTGAACCCAGGCTTCAAACATGCTAGCCAAGGGCTCCACCACTGACTTCTACTCCTAGTTCTGCCTTTTCTGTTTGAGACATTATTATTGTCTTCCCAAAGTGCTTAAAACCACTACTTTAATAACTCTGAGTATCAAAGATGGACCAGGAGCTCATCCTTCTTAGAGGCACCAGTACAGCTTATGCAAAGTCTGCTGTAAATTTCAGATTCTGCACATCACATACATCCACAGAAATATGATTGGGGGGAGTTTTTATAAAAATGCCTATAGCAGTCATAGAACAGTTAGAGTGATTTTTACTTTTTAGTACCATATGTTGTTGAAATTTTAGAATGATGAATATATATAGTTTTTATGATCAGGAGAATACTAAACAATTAAAACTTAATCATCTATCATGTGTAAATACTTTATATTTAATCATTTATAGGACTTTTATTAGATACATGCTATGACTATCCTCATTTTACTAATGAAAAACTGAAGTAGAAAGAAGCAGGTAGTTTTCTGAGGTCATACAGCTGGGGAATGGCAGAGCCAGGCTAGAATCTAGGCAGTCTATTTTACCTACTCTGTATATGGTGTAAGGAATTTTTATATGCAATAAAGAGAAGTAAACTAATAAGAACCCAAAGATGAATATAAATGATGTATATTAATATTAAATTTTGGAGAAGTTACTAAAAGTTGTATATTCTGTATGTGCCAAACTGTATTTTGGGATCTTGTCACATTCTCACTAATAACACTGTACAAAATGTTTAAGTATTATTGCAGCATATTCTCATGCATGACCAAATTCATGACCATTTAAATGTCCTTTGATTTTCAAATTTTTGTTTTGCTCGGCAGTGTTTAGTGTTTCCAGAAATTATGCAACCGTATTATTGTGAATTTAGAAATATTTTCTTATGCCTGGGAGGAAGTAAAAATAATAAACAGGCATTGCTAAACAATGGATCTACAAATAGCACTCTTTAAACAAAAGCAGCAGTTACCTCGCCAATTTCTTTTAGAAACTATCTTTTGGGTAAGAAAACATGTTTGATTATATAATCAGTCATATTTTAAAGCACATCTAGGTGAGTAGGAAAGTGAGATAACAAGATTAGGTCACCAGATATGCGTCAAAGCTGAGGTAGAGTCTGGCTTTCTAACCTGGGTGATCAAGAAGATGTATATTGATGCCATCAACCCAGAAGGGGCAACAGAAGAGCAGCAGATTCTGGGGAAAATGTACTTGATTTTAGTCACAGAGTTAGAAGGTATGTGAGGGATGTCTGGGTGAGGACAGTTTACTAGATGATTGGTAGAATATTGGAGATAGACACAGGCCTGCGCCTCGCTATAATTTGGCTGGAAATCCAAATGTGAGACTAGTTAGCATAGGTATAATATAAATCTTTAACTGATATGTAATATATAATCTTTAACATAATGTATAATCTTTAATACATCTCATACATCAATATATCAAGTTGAAGAAGTTACTCACCGAGGTTGGGTCTTAGGCACCTCATATACAAAGTGATTCTGTAATAAATGTTCCCTCACAGAGACATTATAAGGATTGAATCAACTACTATAGAGTGAGGAGCACAGTGACCTATAGATATGGGGGACAGCACTGTCCAATGAGTGACACTAAGAGGTAGATCACGTGACAGATGGTGATGGGTATTGTTAGGTGGAGAGAGTGAGCACTTCTGAACCAGAAGGAGTTGACTTTTGTGCCATAATATTAATATAACTTGGACTCAGTTGTGTTTATCCAAGCTTCCTGTGCATAACAGCTCCTCTGGAAGAAGAGATCTAGCAAAGCATCAGTAACAGAGAGGAAGCGACGTACATATAGTAGGACTTGGTAGGAGCATATTGTAAAGAAATAATTATGCAATGGAAAAGGCTATGATCATACAATAAATTCACTATCTTGCAGAATTTGTTTTTGTAGGAATTTAAAATTATTTTGTCAATGCTTTTATCACAATTTCACATTACTAGCCTACAGAATACAATATGTTAGAGTAATACAACGAGCAGAAGATGTGGAGCCAAAAGGCTTGGGATTGCGTTTCGGTCTATCACTTACCGGGCTGTCTCCCGTATGTAGACAATGACAGCACCACCATCCACTCAGTAGTTTATACTTGGAGCCATTCTTTATTCTTCTGTTTTCCTTAACCTTCTAAATGCAAATGATCACTTAGTTCTGACAAGTCTGACACCTTCTGCCTCTTAATTCTTAATTCTTCGTCCTCACTTTGTTTTCATCTTCACTGTTTGTAGTCCAACAGTTTCCCAACTAATCCACTTTCTGCACTGTGGCTTCCTCTTTGGCTCCAGAATGATCTTGCACCTTACTGTGCTTGGGATCTGGGCAAGGTGGGAGGGCTCTGATGGGCTATGATGTCAGGCTTTCTGGACATCTTGCCTTCTGTGTCTCACCAGCTCCTTCCCTGCCAGCATCCTGACAGATTGGACTGAGCCATGGCTCCTGGGGGGCCGGTTGTCTTCCCCATCCCATGCCTGCTCTTCACCTACTTCTCCTCCCAGGGATGCAGACTACAGACTGGTCTCTTCCTGGGCCTTGTGGCTTTAGTCTACTGTGCTGAGTGCATCAATGAAGTGACTGCCAAGAGCTGGAGGTTATTTTCCAAATACCAGTATTTGACGCTAGTGGGATGATCATTTCTTGGTGCCGCTGTTGCTCAGTGCCATGCTCATCATGCAAGACTTTGGTGACTGACCTGGAGACCCTGTGAGAGAAGAAATAAGAGAGGAGGAGAAAGGAAGAATGACATGCAGCCGGTGCTCTGAATCCTGTGTTGTTTCTTCCTCCACTACAGAGTTTTCCAGTGTCAGAGCATGCTTGGCCCGGGTGCCCTCTGTCAGCTGACTCTGTTGGAAAATAGTCTTTTTAATTTAAACCCAACACTGAAATCATTCAAATGAAAGAGTTTATATTTAGAAGGTTACAAATAGTTTCCTACTCTGAGTAGTTGGATGTGTGTTGATAGAACCTTCTCAGTGAGGCTGCTTTTTCCAGTTCCATCTTGGTTTGTTTAACTTTTACAATGATGTCAAGAGTAACTTAAGAAATAGCATCCCGTGGGAAGTCAAATCTTAAGTCTGCCATGGCCTTGTTAACTCTTTTGTGCATTGTATCTGAGGGTGTGTCTGACAGTGTGTGTCTGAAGATCACCAGGCCAGGATGTGTGACGGTTCTGTGGCTGAGAAGAGCTTGCTCCATCACAAGCGAGTTTCAGGAAATGAACATGAATTGGGCCTCCTTGTGCTCGAAGACACAAACCTGGACCAGAAGAATGTGGAATGGGTGTGGAGCTTTCCAACCAGGTCAGTTCCCCTCTGGGGCAAGTGACAAAAGGTTTGTCAGGACATGGTGGAAAATGACAAGTCCCAGTACTGGCACTGTCTGAGTCAGCCGTGTGGGTATTGAAGTTGGCTGAAAAACAAGCCCTGGAGGCTGTGGTTTTAAACTGACATTCCCACCATCTGTACACTGAGTGGACTGTCCAGTCATCCAGCCACGCCTACTTTTTCCTGCGATGGGAGTGTCATGGAGTTGTCAGCTTCACATTGTCTGGATGCTGGTGATATGTGTATGGTGGTGACCTGGGCTTCTGGGTCTTCTTCCATGTGTGTGTGTGGGGTGTACTTTCTTTTTAGGAATAGCTATATTTTGTTTCCATAAAAAATAAACTTTATTCATTACTTTTTAATGAAATTCATATTCAGAGGTTAAAATTGCATCATTGGGAATTGTTTTTAAATTTTGTCCTCAGGGAAAATCCTACAAGCCAAAGATATCAACAAATGCTCAGGGAATTCGCACAATGTGTCCATGAGTAACACTGCTTATTTAAAGAGTTCACAGGGTGTGGGCTGGGGTGTGGCTCAGGGAAGAGCATTTACCCAGCACACAGGACCCTGGGTTCCATCTCCAGCACTACATGCACAAAACAATTGTGGAGTGTGACATGTCCTGTATTCATGCTCTACACAATGAAAGGTTTCATAGATGATCTTTCTCTGATCTACCTAAATTAGCAAATTATTTTTTTAACCATATATTGATGAACACAAAGGGTCAGAAACATTTGAAAGAACAAGACATCAAAACAGCCCTTTATCTGCAGATGCTCAGTCTGCCGGGGTTCGGCAAAACTCCTGGTGCCTCCTCCAGCCAGCCCACCAGGGGCTGCTGCACTTCTGTGCATGGGGGAAGATGACAACAGCAACACAACAAGGAGATCTTAGCCTTCACCTTGCCATTTTCAGGCTGGCGAGGAAATGGCATGTAGTACCAGGGCAGATGGAAGACACCATGAAAGCAAAACAGTATATACTAAATGCAGCCAGAACACTGTTTCAGAAAAACAAAAATTTCACAGACACAGACCTGATTAAACAGTATATACATGAGTGTACAGCCAGGACTGAAACTGGATGGCATTACAAGATTCCTTACCCAAGGCCGACTCATCTATCTCCAATTGGCCTCACCCACTACAAGCCCGGGGACTTCGTGCTCAGCAGAAACTGAGGAAACTTTCCAGACCAGTCTATCTCAAGTCTCATGATGAAGTTTCCTAACCCAGAAGAAAGTTTATGGAAACGATGAACCAAAGAGATCTTGAATGTAAGCCAGATACCAAGACCCTTCTCCTTCACTAGGAGCAGAAATTCAAATTTCTTCTTCAGACTTCCAGAATTGTTCCTTACTGTGATGCTGTGTGCCTAGGGATCCCCAGGGTTTGTCAGGGTCTTGTTGCTCGAGCAGATGACATTAATCTTAGAGGTCATGGACCTTACATGTGCACTGAAGTCACCTTTGGAAATAGACTGAGGCCAGTGGGAGCCAGTGGGGCCACTGAGGCCAGTGGGAAAGCTAATGATGATAAAACTGCTCGTGAGAACCCCATTCACCACCCGCCAGCTTATACGAAGAAACCAGCCAGTTCCTGGAAGTGTTTATGGCTACTCTAAAACATATACCATGCCCAGAATAGTTTTGAGGGTTTTTTCCCCTCCAAGTTACATGTTTTCTTAACACTGGGGGTTTTTTTGGGGGGTGGTCTTTTGATTCTTCCAATTTCCAGACAAACTCCTTAAAAACACATCTGTGGATTGATCATGGTTTTTCCAGGAAATTTTATAAGATACCCACTTCCCCTCCCTCTACACAAAAGTTCATGCCTTAGTAAATGTGTAGATTCATCCTACCTTAAAGCCTTTCATTACCTAGGATGACTTGGCATCTGACAAAACTTCCTTGAAACTCATACTGCATTCATTGTATTTTACTTTAACATAATTGAAAAGTACAAGGTCTGAAGTGGTTTTCAAATTATTTCTAAACAGAAGTGGGGCAAATAGAGGTAGGAATCCTTGGCAAGTTATTTGTACATCAGTGTTATTATATCTTAACTTCAGAGAGAGTGGATATTGCCAGTAAAGACAAATCTCTATCAAAACACACACACACACACACACACACACACACACACACACACACAAAATGAAAATAGCTCTTTATTTGTTCCATCCCCAGAAAGTTCTTTTTTCTCTGATGGCAGGGTTGCTCAAGTCAGTAACAAGAAGCTACACTAGGGGGCTCCCCTGTTATTTTCCAAATGCAGTCTGTAAAATGTCCCCCAACCCCAGAACTTCTTAGCTCCCAAGAATTTTGCTTTCGTTAAAAAAATGTTTTATTTTAATGTAATCCAAGTAGATATCAATAAAGAAAATATTTTTAAAATCTTATGTCTGTGAAACATAAAACAAAATTTCATAGCAAAATAATTAGAGAATAACAGTTGTGAATCCTGATTTTAGACACACAAGTTTAGGTATCATGGTTTCTCTTATATGAGAAACTCCCAATATAAAGCAAAATAAAAGACAAGGTAAATAGGAAGTAGGAAGAGGTTCAAATGATTCCTCAAATTATCTATATTTTTGCTTCAAAAATATTTTAAGATAAATGCTAATTTGTTTCATGTATGCTGCTAGTTTCTTTTATTCATTGAAAGGCAAGTTTTGGAAAGGAACTACTCACTTTGTAGTTCAGACTAGCCTTGAACTTACTATGTTTCCCATGCTGGCCTTGAACTCACAGCAATCCTCCTCTTGCCTCAGCCTCCCAAGTGCCAGGATGACAGGTGTGCGCCATGACACCTGGCAGTTTTGTCTGTTTATGTGTTTGTTTCTTCCTCTAAGTGAGAATATTTTATTGTCTATGACTTGTACTTTGAGTAACATTTTGGTCATTCTCTTTAGAATCTGCTATCTTATGGAGCAAGGCCACAAGCCTGAAATACCTATCACGTCTATCAAACTACCATCTGAGACGTTCTTAGTTTTTCTTAATCTGCTTCAAAGAAACTTGGAGCAAGGCTGGAGATGCAGCTTAGTGGTAGAGAAATTGCTAGAGGCCTTGAATTTGATCTCTAATACCAGGAAAAAGGGAAAGAAAGACAGAGAAAAAAGGAAAGGAACACTAGGGGGCAAATTATTAATCCTCGGGTGTATTCAAGTGACTTAGGACCTAAAAAAACCTGTCCTTCCACTGAGGACTCTGATATATTATTTATGATAAAGAACTTTGATACTAAGTTTGAACTAAGTAAAGGACAAACTTGAGAAGACAAATATTTAATTACAATGTTCTCGAGAAGATCTTGTAAGAAAACGGAGGGAGAAAAAATTAGAGAGATACTGTAGATCTTTCTCAAATGGGAAGGGATGAAGAGATGGAGGGAAAAGGCAGGGAGGGGAAGGAAAAGGGATGAAGAAAGGAAATGAGATGTGTTATGTACAGGCACGAACTCCTCACAAGGAGTGCAAACATTACATGCTGTAAAAATGTACTAATAAAAGTTTTTGAAAATAGAGGGAGAAACCCTAAATAAGTGAAAGTATACTTGGATTCTTTTTTCTGAGATTATTAACTACAAGTTATAATGCAGAGCATCCTAAATTAAGAGCTGATTTAATGCCTAATGGACTTCTAAATCCTACTATTTGTGTGATCACTAAACTTTAGTCCCAACTTCTTCACCCTTAAATGAGGTTTTGGGATGAGGCTCTTAACAACCACTTTTACTGAGATATACATTGTAATCTGATGAGTTCTGAAAATGTTTATAGTCCTGTAACTACTACCATCATCATTATAAGGGACATTAAAAGGAACATTGTCACCTATGTTTTCTTCTAAGTACTTGCTAGGTTTTACTGTTGCATTTAGGTTTTTGTCCCATTTTGAGATAAATTTCCTATGATTTGATGTAGAAATCCACCTTCATTTTTTTTTTGGCTTGAGTATATCCAGTTGATGAAAATTCCATTCATTTTCCATTGAATTATCTTGCACCCTTATAAAAAAATTAACTAACCCTAAATGTAGTGGTTTATTTCTCAACTCTCAATTCTTTCTCATGGGTCTGTATGTCTAATTTTATGCCAGTGCCACACCATCCTAACTATCAGAGCCTTACCGTATGTTTTGAAACTACAGAGTCTGAGTCCTCCAACTTTACTTTTCTCCAGAGTTGTTGCAAGTAAATAATGTTTGTTGAATTTCTTCCAACCTAAATTCCATGAGCTAAACATTTAAGGAGTATTTATAATATACCTAAAACTTAAACACACACACATATGTATATATAAAATCACCTCAAAAATTCTGTAAGAGAATACTATGGTGTTAATTAAATAACACTTGTAAAGCATCTATTAAGTGCAAGGTATTATAGATAGAAAATACCAGAAAAAAAAAAAAGAAATGTAATCCTTTTTCTCATACATGTGGATTTGATATTCAGAAAGTAAGTTAAGATAACTTTCCCCAACAGTAAGTTAACTCCAAATCCTATAGTATTTCCCCTACAAGAAGACTGACAGATTGATGCCTTTTGACTATGAAGTCAATAACATTGTCTAATCTTGTTTATTCATCAATATTTAGCACACAGCAGAGCTTTAACCCTCCATAAATGGATGATCTATCCCCCACTTGAGTAGACTGTAAGATTCTGTGTTTACCCCTGTCTTCATGCCACTCAGATGTCAACTTCTTACCAGGTTTGAGGATGCTGGGATCTCCTTCTGGAGGTAGTTTTCAAGTTCTTTCCATCTTGAACAAAGAATTGAATGAAACAAGGAAAAATGGTGGCAACGTTTCAAATTTATTTAAGGTAAGAAAAATTAAAAGTGAAGGGTAAGCAAGAAACAGACTTTGCAGAGTGAACTTAAGGCCAAGTACAGAAGACAAAAAATAAAAACCAAAATAAAATAAAAATATGAAAGAAAAGTACACCCTGGGGGCACAGTGTGAGCTACCACAGAGAGGCACAATAGCAAACTCTTCATGGTGCCTACATCCTTTTGTTCATTCCACACAACACAGGAACTCATGAAAGGTCCACATAGGGGTCCTGAGAATTGCTTGGTGCATGTCCTGGGATCTGGTTACAGTTACTCCCCCAACGAACTTTGCCACATGCTGCCATCCTGTTTCAAACTCACTTAGCCCAGGTCGGAGAGAAATTTTAGCAGATATACGGTTTAATAGAGGAAGTATTATGCTGGATGCATTATGTAGAAGTTACTGCGCTCTTCTTAGTGAGGGTCTGTATTTTATACAGTTTATATCTCCACCACCCAGAGAGTACTCTTAAGTATTGTTAGTGCTCGATATACGAGCACACACAACTGGTATGTGTGGATTCAGGGATCTGAGAAGGAACTAACTCTCTCTGGGAATTGTCTTTTTAATCAGTTTATGAGCCATGAAAGGAAACTCCTTTATGGTCACATCGTGTATCCAACTAAAATTATTACTGTATCTGGCTCCTAACGATTTTTTATTATTCCAAAATTCTGAAGCCATCTTCAAAAGCCTGACCTTTGAGGACATTTAATTTTGAGGATATTTAATTTCCTTCAGCTTAATTTAACATAGAGTTCAATGATCATCATTGTGGTTATACCATGTTACACATTGCAAAAGATACAGAGATGAGTAAACTTTAGTGCCAGCAAGCAAGAATTTAGGATTGAAATCTAGTTGGGATACACATGATGACTTCAAATGGGGAAGAAAGCAAATTCCATCTTGTGAATTTTCTGTATAGCATCCAGGAGAATTACAGGCTTTAAAATGTGTACCTGATCATATTCAGTAAGTGTTATTGGGGGCTGGGGATTTAGCTCAGTGGCACAGCGCCTGCCTGGCAAGTGCGACGTCGTGAGTTCGATTCCCGGTACCAGAAAAAAAAACAAAACAAACAAAAAAAAATCAATAAGTGCTATTGTATTTAAGGTTAGAAGGACATAACCTGCCGAAAGAAGATGCTATGTAAGTGCCCTGAAGACAAAGACACAGCAGACTCGATCGTCCTTATCGTTGATTTCTGTCTTACCCTCCACATCCGGTCCCACCTACAGGTCAAACCTTCATGCTACCATCTGGTCCAAGTCCCCCGCATCTCTCACCTGTGACAGCCACTTAACTGCTCCTTTAGATTCTGCTCGTTGACTTCTTTCCATCCGTTTCCACAGAGTAATATAAAGAGGATAAAGTTTTGCAATTATAAATTTAATCACATATTCTGGTAACCCCCATCTCAGCCCTATTTAAAATTATGTGTGGCTCCCCCACTGTACTCAGTACAGATACCCAGACCTTTGACAGCGGCCTATTAATCCCCACATGGGCTAATCTAACTTCCACTCTCGACTTCCTCCTCATTAAATTGCACCATAGTTGGCCTTCTTTCCGTTCCACACACGAGAGAGAGGGGGATGACACTCATAGACGTGAATTCCCCCATTCAATTCAACTGATTCCATCCCAACTTTCTATCTTGGCTTAAGTGGAACGGCATTTAGAGAGATTCTACCTAACACCTTATTTAATTGGGTATTATCCCTTCCCAATATACCCTATTCACTATCACAGCCATAAACCAATTCATTCATGGTGCACATCACAATTTGCAAAATATTCGTCTATTTATTACCTGTTTTCTTTACTACAGTGCTTTTCTAGGAAGGCAAGGGGCATGTCTATTTTATTGTCCAGCAGTATATTCATTAATCAGTTTAGTGCTGTGTATATTATAGATGCTCAGCCGCGCATGGTGGCACATGACTGTAATCCTAGTACTCGGGAGGCTCAGGCAGGAAGATAACCGTGAGTTAGCAGCCAGCCTGCGCTACATAATGAGACCCTATCTCAAAAAAGCAAGCAAACAAACAAATAAATAAATTTTAAAAATATATAATAGATGCTCAATAAACATTGAGTTAATTTAATTTAATTCACTTACTCACTAAATTACTCTAGAATATTTTAAGTCCTAGGTTTTAAAAAACTATGATGAGCAGAACTAAGATATGTATAATTTTTAAATTTAAAGCATTTCTTTGGGCTGGAGGTATACCTCAGGTACTTATATAGCATACATGGGTTTCTGGGTTGAATCTCCAGCACTGAGGAGAAGAAAGCAGTTGTTGTTTTGTCTTTGAGACAAAGCTTACTTGATTTAGAGAAACTACTCTAAAGATTTTGTTGCATAGATATACCTATATCTGTCTCTCAGATATCATCCAAAAAGTCATGTTGAAATCCTAACCTCAGGAAACCATGAATGTGACCTTATTGGAAATGGGGTTGATGGAGGTAAAAATCAAGTTAAATTGAAATGATATAGGAGTAGGCTAGGCCCCAAAGCTAATATGACTAATATCCTTAGAAGGATTGTACACAAAGAAGATTGTACACAAAGACGTAGACACACATTTGGGGGAAACCGGCATGAGACATTAAAGGCAGAGGTTGGTGTGATATGTCAAGAAGCCAAAGAACAATAAGGATCTTTTGTAACCACTGTAAGGTAGGAAGGAGATAGCCTCCCCTGAAGCTCTCAAAGGAAACAGGGACCTGCAGACAACTTGATATTGGACTTCCAGCCTCCAGAAACATAGAAAATGAATATCTGTGTTTTAAACCAGCAAGTGTGTAGCAGGTTGTTATGGCACTCTCGGGAAATTAATATAGATGGCATGCTTATAGAGACTCAAAGAGCTAGAGGAAGGATTAGAAGAGGAGGCTGGAATAAACTAAGACATCTGAGTTTTTCCTAAACTTATTACAAATTAAAACAAAAGTGTTTATTTACAAATATCGCATTCACCGTAACATTCTAACTTTCTTTCCTTGCTTACCACAATAGCCTTCTCCGGATAGCTGCTAGTCTCTTCCTCCTAGTGAGAACTAGGGCCATGACAAAGTGGTCTTGGGATTTCTTACTAAGATTATTACAAGATTTATTTATTTTCTGGAACTTGTTTTCTGTTTCTAGATAGCACACTTAAATGTTATCAGTTGCCCTGAAAGATGTGTCCTTTATTTCCTTATGTTTTCCCTGCCCCAGTTGGCTTCTTTTGCAGATATGTCACTTTCCACTCCTGTTGTTCACCAAGTATCTTGACATTTGCTGAAGTATTTTGTATTCATCAAGAAAAGCTTGGGATTCATCCAGGTAAAAATTGTCCAAAGATTTTTAACAAGGCTTTAAGCATTTTAAAACCTTCTCAGATGATTTTTAAGAAAGTATTAAATGTTTCTAACAGAAGTAAAAGAATGAGGAGTATGAAAGTATCAACTATATACAACAAGTAATAAGATTCTGAGACACATGGGTCAATGCAACCTGCCCATCCCAACCCAGACCCCTTTTCTGGAGAAATATCTATCTATCTAAAAGTAAATGGAGGGGGCTGGGGATTTAGCTCAGCGGCAAAGCGCCTGCCTGGCAAGGTCATGAGTTCAGTTCCCGGTACCGGAGAAAACCAAAAAAAAAAAAAAAAAAAAGTAAATGGAGACATCCTATCACTTTGTACCACTTTACCATAGGCATCTCTGAAAAAATATAGACATGGTGCTATCATAGCATAATATCCTTTCCATACCCTTCTTCGCTATCCTTAGTAAGTAACCATTATTTTTCTTGAATTCCTGATTTATCCTCATGTATCCTAGCAAATATAAGCAAATAGGCATGTTCATTCTTATTTCTCTTGTTTTCTCACATGAAAGTTAGATTTTATAGTACTATGCCTTATTTATTTCACTTAACAATGTATTCTGAATCTCTGTCCATATCAATATGTAGGAAATCTTGTTTATTTCTTTGAAAGGCTGTTTTAGTCAGTCAGCCTTCTATTTAAAGACATTATGGTTGTTTTCAATCTTGTGCTACTACAAATAATACTGCATAATAATAATGTATGCACAATAATAACATACATAAATCAGTTTGTGCTTTGCAAGTGTATCTTTTAGATAAATTCTTAAAAGTGAGATTGATAGGTCAAAGGGAAATGCATATGGAATCCTGCATTACATTCCCTGACAACTACAGTAGCAGTTTCCACCAGCCACATATACGAAGAGCCAGTTTCACCTACATTCTTGCCAATAAGCTATGTTGTTAACCTCATTAATTTTTGTACATATGGTAAGTGACAAGTGGTAGCTCAGTATAACTTTATTTTGTATTTATTTCATTATAAATGAGGATGAACATCTCTTCATATGTTTAAGAATTCATATACTTTGTTCACTGCTACCTTTGTCATGATGTTGTACCAGGTGTTTTCACACATACCATTTGATCATAACTATGATTCTAAAAGGCAGGTGTTATTATCCCAATCTGAGTTCTTGAGTAAAGTCAGATTGGAAAGGGAATCGCCTGGCGTGGTGGCTCGCGCCTGTAATTCCAGCACTCGGGAGGCTGAGGCAGGAGAATTGTTCTGAGTTCAAGACTAGCATGGACTACAAAGTGAGCTCAAGGCCCACTTGAACTACATAGCGAGACCCTGTCTCAAAAAGATAAATAAATAAATAAATAAATACATAAATACATAAATAAATAATAAAGATTGGAAAGGGAAGAGTCTGAAACCAAAGACAAATCTATGGACCGATCACAAAAATATTCTAAATGTAGAGAAACACAATTAATTTGTTAGTATGGAGTTACAGAGTATAGCTTTGAAATATGCCAATACCTATATTTTTATCCATCTCACATCTTCTTTTTATAATGTGACTGACACTCTACACTCACTAGTGGTAGGTTCTGTGTTTTCTCCCTTTGAATCTGGGCAGGAACCAGTAATTACCCCAACCAACAGATCACAGTAGAAATGCTTCTATATGACTCTCAAAGCTGGGACGTAAAAAGTATAGGGCCTTGCTATCTTATACCATACGCAAAAATATAATAGATCAAAGACCTAAATATAACAGCTAAAACTATAAACCTCTTAGAAGAAAATATAAAAGTAAATTTTTGTGTGGTATGCAATGACTTCTTGGATAAAACACCAAGAACACAAACAATTTTATATATATATATATATTTATATATACAGACACACACACACAAGGTAGCTGAGATAACTGTACTACTAGTATCTAGTAGTTCATTGAAAGGAACAGTTAGTGCTTAGGTATTGTTTGATCAATTTTGCATTCCTGTATCTGGTAATCTGAGCAACTACTTTGAAAATAACAATATGTAATATAATAACCGTTGTTAATTGCCTATCGTTTTGAAAATCTATATCGTTTTTATCGGCTTTATTCTCTTTAAAATAAAAAAGAAGAAAAATAAGTAAATTGGATTATATTAAAGTTTAAAACTTTTGTGTTGCAAACAAACCCATCAGAAATGTACAATGAAAACAAAAGGACAAGACAAGAGGAGAGGGACGCAGGACACGTAGCTGGGAGATAAGAGGAAGCCATGTTTGAGTCAAAGTAGTAAGGATGGAGAGGTTTATCCTTAGGCTATATCTTCAGGGCACTGAGAAAACTGGGTGGAGTGAAACTGTGGCGATACCTTCAAAACACCCTAGTCTCCCCACGTGAACGAACAGTCCAGCCGAATGAGTGGTGTCCCTCCTTCACGCAAGGTAGCAGACCTGTGAGGGATAAGCAGCACCCTCCTACCCAAGAGAGAAAGCCCAGCTGAGTGGGATGAGCTGTGCTCCTTCTGAGTCGGGCCCCTCCCACATGGGATGAGCGGCGCCCTCCCCATGAGAGCAAGCAGGGCCCTATGGGATGTGCAGTGCTCCCTAAAGCAATGGCACATCCAATCACCGACTCCAAGAAGTCTCTGCATTTTGCTTCCAAGTGGCACAAGGCAGCAGAGGTGAGGACTAACTAACCAACCTGGTCCTGAATGAGGACAGTACCCGCGGAGAAAAGGAAGCAAGCAGACCCTACAACTGTGAATATTAAGTTCAACAGCCCACTCAAGCTCCCACCCTGCAGCCTATATCCAGCAGAGACCAGAGAGCTGGTCATATTCCCCACCTACCAACAAGAGCAAGGGCACACCTAGGCTTGGATGGTAATGACAATCTGGGAGGAATGGACAGAGGCATCCCTGGGGCAGGGAAGGCAACTCAAAAACTCGTAAACCCTAAAGCCAGGCATAGAGAGGCATGACTGGCTAGGTCCCAAGACTGCAGGTCCTGGAAAAAAATTATTCATTGGATAACACTCAACTTTTTCTTTGACTCAATCTTTTTTGGATTTTGCATTGTTTTTATCCTTCCTTCATCAGATATTTTGGGGGTTTGAGGGTTTTCCTCCATTTTCCCCCCTGTTAGTTTCTTTCGTGTCCCTTTCTTTTTCACTTTCAACTATTTCCTTTTCTTTCTTTCTTTTATTTTCTGCTTTTGCTCTCTATATTGATTCTTCTTTTTCTTTTTTCTTCTTTCCTTCAACCATTCTGTAACACTTTAATTTCCTTTTACTCCTATCCTTTCACGCCAGCCATTCCCAGATGCAATTTGCTTTTACTCCTAGGGAGCCCCTATCTCACTTTTCTCTTGTCCTCAGATCCCACTGATAAATTTTTCAGGGGCTGGGGATTTAGCTCAGAGGCACAGCGCCTGCCTGGCAAGCGCAACATTGTGAGTTCGATTCCCGGTACTGGGAAAACAAACAAACAAACAAATAAATAAATAAATAAATAAATTTTTCAACTTTTGCCTTTAGGACACTTACTAATGTCCTACCTCCTTTATTTTTCCTAATATAACTACTAAGCTTTATGAATCTCTAGCTAGCTTGATAAATTTATGTCAGTGTTATTGAATACTGCTCCATTGTTAGTAGATGTAAAGCTGTTCTATTTAGCAGGCATTTACTGTGGACCTACAGTAGGTCAACATTTGGTTAGTCTTAGTGTTTAGACTATGATTATAGATCTTTTTTCTATGGGTAAAAGTGGTACTTTATGAACTCTTAAGGTTGGTTAATATTCAGTTTATAATTAATGCTATAATTGCTATTGACTTTATTACTATAACCAAGGTGACATAGCTGTTGCCATTAATCAGTTTTCTTGGGATGCCAATATCTGGATTGCCTTGGGGTCACTAGCAGTACTGGGGCCCATTCCTGGAAATCTAGGTACTGGGCCAAATATACTCAACCTTCCATCCCAAGGGAACAAAAGTGCTTGAATCCTAGGATAGAGGCAAATGCCAGAGAATACTACTGAGAGGTAGACATTAACTAAGGAACATTCCATGCTAGAAACAAAACTTTCCAGTAAAATCAACACGGCCTCAACACATAAAATAATTTTAAAAACAAACAAAAAATAGAAACACAAGATAGCAAGCCAACCAAATGCCTCCACAACTCCCAACTCCTCTGAAGGTGATCCATGCAGCATCAAAGGCAAGGAAACCAAAAATCGCACATTCAAATTATTTGAAGTGATATCGAGGAAAGAACAAAACAGATCAATGAGGCATTTGGCAAGCTCACAGTGGATATAAGTAAGAAGATATTGGGCCAAGTAAACAAAATAATAATGAAGTATAAAGAAGATATTAATAACAACTAGAGTAAAACAAAATGATACAAAACATGTATGACCAGCATGAAAAAGAATTAGACCCCATAAAAAGTTTCTAAACAGAAATTCAGGAGATAAAAATTCTGTCAAAATATGGGCAGTAGCAATGACCAATGGGAGGACAGTGTCAGAAATAGAAGACAGGGCTGTTGTCAGTGACTAATTACTGAGCGATACTTTAGAAACAAGAGAACATGGAAAATGTATCCAACATCTAGATAATAAAAGAAGACTGAGCTAAAATTAATTTGAATTAATGAAAAATCAGAAGACAACACAAATAGCACAGAAACCATGCTTACAGAAGTAGTAGCAGAAAAATTTCCAAATAAGGGAAAAAATTTAACATACAGATAAGTGAGGCATAGAAGCCCATGTTTGGAAAATAACCTCTCCATGACATATCACAGTCAAATTCCCAGAAGTTTACACAAGAACAGAATCTTAAAAGTGGGTAGAGAAGAGCAAAAAATCACTTATAAAGGAAAACCCATTAGAATTATGGCAAACTTTTCAACACAAATTTTAAATGTCAACAGTTTGAAGTGAAGTATTTCATGCCCAAAGAGAAAATAATCAACCTATGCTGATATATCCTACAAAACTATACTTCAAAATTGATGGAGAAACTTTCTTGATACAGAACACTTGCAGAAATTCATGACCACCAAACCAGCATCCCCCAAAATTTTCAAGGATACACTAGAGAGTGGGAATTAAGCTAACAATGACAGAAGGTCTATAGAATGAATACAGCAGGTAGAATGAACAGTAATATAGAAAGGAAAGATAGGGCATCAACAACATGAAAATAAGCGTATGACAGCAATAAGTCAATACCTATTAGTAATAACTCTTAATATGAATGGATTCAGTTCCCCAATCAAAAGACTCAGACTGGAAAAATTTATCAAGAAACAAATTCAATGGTATATTAATTCTGGACAAGAAACAACCCCAGAAGAAACTCATAGACTAAAAATCAAAGAATGAAAAACAATATTCTATGCAACAGGAACTTGATTTAAAATGTAGGGATAGCTATCCTATTGTGAGAGTTAATTGTGGTGTCAACTTGAATAGCAAACATCAAGCTGACTGGTATATAATAGTTTGGGGTGTATCTAAATGATGGACTTAATGAAGAATGAAGATGCACCGTGAGTGTGGATGGCACCAACCAGCTTTGTAGCCTGGATAGAATAAAAATGGAAGGAAGGAGAAAGTCTCATTTGTGTTTCTTTAGAGGAACTCCAGTCTTTGCTATTGCCTTTGGACCTCCATCTCCAGGCTTCTAGTGCAGAATTTTCAGTATTGCAATGCAGGCTTCTCAACCCTTCCGGGGCAGACCTTTCAGCTTCTTGATATGTACTTTTGCAGGATTCTGAAGCAAACTCCAGGCCTTTGACTTTTGACCAGATCCTTCAGATCTTCAGGATGCAAATGGCCCTTTTGCATTCTTCCACAGCATACTGCAGGCAGCCATTGTAAGCCTTCTTTGTAAATCCATGCATAATATATCTATATAGATATAATATACAGTATACATAATATATAAAAGAGACATAAAAGATATAATATAATATATTATTAATAATAGTAATAATTATATTAGATAATTATTATATTACTATTTTATTAATATACATATAATATATCTCTACATATATGTGTATATTTTATATTAAATCTACTCCTGTAGTGAATACTAACTGATACACCTATATTCAGATAAAGTGGACTTCCAAACTGATCAAAAGAAGCAAAGAAGGTCACCACATATTTCTTAATGAAACAAGCCAACAGAAAGAGAAGACAATTATTTAAAAATATGCACAAGGCAATGGTGCACTCAAATTTATAAAACAAATACTACTGGATATAAAAGATAGATATGTATAAACACAATTGTAGTGGAGGACCTCAACACCCGACTGTCACAAATAGATCAACTCAACAAAAATTGAAAAAGCCTTTGAACAAATGGACTTAATAGATATCTACAGTGTTTTACCCAACAACACAATACACATTCTTTTCAGTAGCACATGAAACTTCCTATAAACCTGGCTCTCAAATTAGCAAGGAGTATTTCCAAATTAAATTTATTGGCTTATCTCCTTCTCATCCTCACCCAAGAGGGATACCTTGCTTATGAATTGGATTTGTAGCTTTTGGGTGGCCCTGTAAATTTATGGGTTTAATAATACCCTATTAATTCATTTGCACAGGAGATATAGAGTAGAGCCAGTGGAGTATGTGGTGTGTGTGTGTGTGTGTGTGTTTGTGTGTGTGTGTATGTATATTGGAATGAGGTCTGGACACTCTGGGTGGTGAGATTATGTAACATTTGAACTGAGATCCAAATACTGAGGTGTAGTCATGCAGAGACATAGGGACAAATCATTCTAAGCTAAAGAGACAGAAAGTACAAAAGGCCTAATGAACTTGTGTGTTTAGGAACAGAGAGAAATAAGCATTTGAGGGTGGAACAGAGAGGAGGCACTGTTCTTGCTCATAGGAAAAACAGAAGAAAGTGGAAAGAAGAGGTCTATAAGACTTCTTTGGCCATAGTCAAGAGTTTAAATTTTATTCTAAGTGAAATAGGAAGACATCAGAAAATTTTAAGTAGACACCTGACATATCTTGCTTCAGTTGCTATGGACTATTCTGGCCACCACATGGAGAATGGATGGTCTGGAGAGTTAATGTCAATATTAAGTGTAGGACATTCTTGCATAATGAGTGGTGGCATTGGTGGAGAGATATTTTGAAATCCTGACACAAATGTAAGAGGGGTAATATCTCTTAAAATAGTATTAGTGTGCATCTGTGTTTGCATCTGAGCAACATCTCCTTAAAAGAAGTCAGAATTTGTCACAGAAGGATTACAAAGGGCAAGAAGCAAATAATACACAGCAGCTTTAACTATTGGCTATGATGCTAGCTGTGGGCTTTTTATATGTGGCTTTTGATATATTGAGATAGTTTCCTTCTAGTCTTGGCTTATTAAGTATTTTTTAAGTCATGAAACAATGTTGAATTTTGTCAAATGCTTTTGACCATGTAGTTTTTCTCCCTTGGTTAGTTTGGGTTGGGTATTTCATTACTTGATTTTTGTATGTTGAACCATCCTTACATTCCAGTAGTAATAAGTTCCACATAGTGATAGCATATAATTGAACTCATTTTAAAACAACAAGAAATAGAGAATTTCTTATCCCCTGCTATTAGCATTTTGGATGCTTGAGGAGATAAAAGTAATTTTAGAGGTTAGATAAGCTATATTTCCTGAAATATAAAATATGTTTTGAGCAAACTCACTTAACCATGCTGTTTCAATGTGTGTAGAGAACAGGTGGACAGTGTACTATAATTACTGTGTGAGTTCTGACGTCACACTGCCTAGTTCATATCATGTTTCTGCCATTTACTAGTTGGGCAACCCTGGATAAATTTTAACTTATTTATGCCTTTTCCTTAGTTCTAATATAGGGGCCAAATTAGAACTGATTCAGAGTTACTGTATGGATTAAAGGAACAGTATTCATAAACCATTTAGATCTTAGGATAGTGTCTGGTGTATGATAAATGCTCTATGAGTATAACTATCATTATATAATCAGACTGTGATTAATGAAAGATTTAGTCTTTTGCCAAATCCAAGCTTAAAGTCAAATTGTCAACTAAACTATTTAGTGACAAGGAAAACATTTAGAGTTGAAAAACTATACCCAGAGACTTTTATTTCAGATAAAAGGTTGCCAGTTTTATCATTTGTATGTGTCATCTTATTTACACCTGAAAAGAAACCAAGATGCCTACCCTTACATGCTCCCTCAAGTAAAAAATAATCTTCCAATCTGCAGAGACTGCACATAAATGTAGGGGTCTGACCTTGAAACTTCTTACCATCTGCATTCTTCCTGTGGTAAACTACCACATCTGTCTTTCCTCCTTGCTCCAACAAGCCTGCTGGTATTACAAATCATACTTGTCTGTCTCACCCACTAGAACATATATTCTTTTCTTAAAGCCCTAGGCTGATAATTTTTTATCAGTACATATTTGTAGTATAAAATGATTACATTTATCTTGGGGAATTGGTACATGTACACAGTGCATCTTTTTTATTAGTAAGTGTTCACATTTCATCTTGGGAAAGTTTACATTCATGTTGCAGAATGGGTACATGTACACAATACAGTTTATTTCTGTTTTTAATCCCCTCCCCTTTCCTTTCTCACCGCTCTTCCTCCCTTTGCCTCTAAATCTCCATTGTCTTGTTGTTACTATCACTTTTATCTCATGTTTATGATACACAATGCTTACATTCATTGAGGTTATTAATTTCTTCTACACATCATATCTTAATTCTGCTTACTGGGCTGGGCGTGGCAGTGTACACCTGTAATCCCAGCCCTCGGGAGTCTGAGGCAGGAGGACCACCATGAGTTTGAGGCCAGTCCACATCACATAGTGAGACCCTGTCTTAAAACAACAACAACAACAACAAAATTAATTCTGCTTATTTCCCTTCCCCTCCCCCTGTTTCCTCTCCGTCAGTCTCTTGGACTGACTCCCACTGGCAAGAGATCTATCCCCTTGTTTCCTTCTATCTACCCTTTATTTTGCTGTTTGTATTTTGCCTTACTTATATGAAAGACACCATATAATATTTAAGCTTTTTGTCTGGTTTGTTTTACTCACATTATATTTTCCAGGTGCATCGATTTTCTTATAAGTGCCATAATTTTATCCTTTTTTTAAAGCTGAGTAGTAGTCTATTATATAGAGATAACACGTTTTCTTCATCCACTCGTCAGTTGATGGGTCTATAGGCTGCTTCCAGGATTTAGCTATTATGAATTGTGCTGCTATAAATATTAGTATGCATGTATTGGTGTAATATGCCATCTTTAGCTCTTTGGGGAAGACATCTACAAGGGGAATAGCTAGGTCACATGCAATTTCTAGTTTTAGCTCTTTGAGAAATCTCCATACTGATTTCCATAATGGTTGTGCTGGTTTACATTCCCACTAACAATGTAGGGCGTTCCTTTTTCACCACTGCCACACCAGCATCCATGTATATATATTGCTCCTTCCCTCCCACTTTCTCCCTCCAATGCTTGGTTCCCTTCCCACTTGCAAAAGCTTTATTTTCATCATTGTTTTCCCTTCATTTCTTTTTTTATCCCTTCTTTTTCCCCTCCCTCACCTCTCCCTCCATCTCTTATTCTCTTATCCATTTGAAAAAGATCTTCCTGCTTCCTATTTACCTATCTTCTATTTTGTGCTCTCTCTGTCTCTCACACGTACATATCATATGTGTGTCAGAGAGAGAGAGAGGTGATGTGAGAGAGAGAGAGTAAGAGAGAGAGAGTTTCTCATATAAGAGAAACTGTGTGATATAAAAAAAGATAAACTTGAGGCACTTGTAGACCAGCAGAGACAACTTGAGAACATAATGTTAAGTGAAATAAGTCAGAATATTCATTCTTTAAGGTCAGGGTCCATGCCTAAACTTCTCCATAGCCCTACACCTTCACACAAAAGGACCTCAACCTCAGCAAATATGTTCTGGGTTGAATTCCATTTCCTTTATACTGACCTTTACTCTTTGTGATATAATATTCATGTAGAACCCATGGATATAAGAACAGAGTCATAGATTTAAATTCTTGCTACTTAATAGATAAGCAAATCTGAATCAAGTTTAAGCTTCTCGCTTATAGGAACAATGTTTGCCTCAAAGATATTATGAGTTCTTATATACCTATTTCATCTCAGTCTTACAGTTTCCTCTATTATTAACGTCATATACTAGTGTGGTGCATTTATTATAATGAATGCTATGGTTTATATTTAGATGTCACATAAAAGCCTCATGTGCCCATAGGCAAGGCTTTTGGAAGGTGACTGTATTATGGGGGCTTATAGCTCACTTGCAGTTAGGAGGGTCAGGTTGGAAGAAGTGGTTAAGTGGGGTTTTATCTCTCTTCCTGGCTCCTCCCTCAATCCCTCTGCTTCCTGTCTGCCATGACATGAGCAACTCTCCTTCGCCATACCCCTCTGCCATGCTGTCCTGCCTTGGAGCTGCCAACAATGGACTGAAATGTGAGCTGAAACAAACCTTTCCTCCATTATGTCACAGGAGTAGCATATATTGTCCCACTGATGAGGAAAATGACTAAGACAAAATATTGATGTATTTTTATTAACTAAAAGCTATAGTTTTTCAGACCTTAGCTTTTATATAATATCCTTTTTATGTTCTAGAATCTTATCTAAGGTGTCATGTCCCTCTTAGCAGTCATGACTCTTTAGGATCTTTCTCTCAGCCTTTCCTTGTTTTGATGACTTGCCAGTTTTGAGGAGTCCTGGTCAGGTATACTATAGGATGCCCCTCAACTGGCATTACCTCATGTTTTTCTCACAAGTAGACCAGGATACAAGTTCTGGGGAGGAAATACACAGAGGTCAAGTGCCATTAATGCCTTATCAAAGATACACTCTAACACACCATTTACTGGTATTGGCATTGACCAATTCATTATCTGCTGAAGTAGAGTTTGTCAAGCTCTCCTACTGTAAAGTAATTATTTCTCTCCCTGTCTATACTCTTCGGAAGAAGTCACCATGTACAGTTCACATTTAGGTCCTTGGAGAGTTATGCTCCCCATCCTAAACATTTTCATGGTTTTCACTATCTCTTCAGCCATAAAATTATACACTTTGAAAGAGCTCTATTACTGAAAGAAAATTGTAGAGGGTATTAAAGAATTAATGAAAATCTGTCCCTTTAAGTATCAAGACTGTTGTTAAAGGAGGCATTACTTATTATGAACAGGAAAAAACATTCCAATTTGACATGGACAATTATTACGACATTTGCCATGACTATCTTTTTAAATGGTTTTCATCCTTTCAAGAATCTGATTCTTTTACATGAACATTCCTAAATACTGATCCAACATGGGAACAAATGAAATAATTGTGTTTAATAACTAGAAAATAGGAGAATCAAAATTGATGATAGGGCTGGCACATACTCCCTGGTAGCACACGTGCTCTGTGTAAAGCCCTGGATTCAATCTCCAGAACATAAAAAAATAATAATTAAGATTATGATAATGTTCTTTTCAGTAAGTGTGATTGGACAGTGGGCTCCTACTCTAGTGAACAAATTGACAGGCAGCCCTAGAAACTGTTCTGATATTCACCTTTTAGCATTGTGCAATGGAAATGCTCAGGATCTGGGTAAAGAAGATGTGGGTAAAGCTCATAGTTCTGGCACTTAAAAGCTGCCTGATCCTGGATAAGTCATTTCACACAAAAGAACTTGAATTTCCATAAAAAAGTAAATATAAACTACCTCGCAGACTTATTGTGAGGGCTTTATAGAGTCATGTATGGAAAGAACCTTGCCCAGTGCATTAGAATGAGAATAATAGTAGTACTTTTTCATGAATCCTGTTAAGCTGGTGTTGTTCCAGATGACTGAAAGAGAAGCAAGGCGTGTTTATATTCAGAATAGACTTTTGAACAACATAACTGCCAACTGCTTCAGAATTCTTTGCAGCGGGCGTGGTGGGACACGCCTATGTAATCCCAGCACTCAGGATGCTGAGGCAGGAGGATCATTGTGAGTTCGAGACCAGTCTGGGCTACAAAGCGAGCTCAAGGCCAGCCTGAACTGTATAGTGAGACCCTGTCTCAAAAAAACAAAACAAAAAAAAAAAAGAGACACAGAATTCTTTGCCCTTCAGGGAGCTGGGCTGGCAAATGTGCAAGGAAGGCAGCAGATGAGTTCAAGATGCTCAGTGCCCTCCTTGTTTATTACCTGGGACCCACGGGGTGAGGTGGAACCATGTGAAGGGATGAGCAGGGTTGCTTTTTTTTTTTTCTTTTTTTTTTTCAGATTTAGATTCAACATTCATTTTTTTGAAAGGCCAAGATGACAGCTGGTGTTTGAAAGCTTCTCACTCAAAGGAAGGAAAGGTAGTATATTCTACTGTGAGATGTGAAATTTAAAACTCTGAAAGGTAAGAGTATCACACATTTTTAAAACGTCACATGATAATAAAACCCAGGAAGATGTTATGGACAGGGAAATGGCTATGTTTCTTCCCTGGTTGATTATAAGTGCTCAACAAACCTATGCTGAGTTGAACCCCAAATTTAGATTGCAGTATTGGCATTTCTAACCCAGCAGTCAGGGTCGTTTGTCTTGGAGCTTCACTGATGGAATCCAATACCCTCTGCCTTGCTGTTTTTTTCACAGTGTTTCACATACATAAAGGAAAAAATCAGGACACACAGCCTATTGACTCCATTTGACCCTTGGAAGGGGATATGAAAGACATTTTGTTACGTAAGTCATACCATGCTAAAGTTGCACCACGATGTTCTACCAGAGGTAAAGAGCCTGACACAAGCTGTCAATGAAATGCAAAGGAAGAGCCTCGTTAGCTGAGAAGACCATATTATATGGACTCCAGACTGGAGTACTCTGCCTGCAAAATATACATATACTTACAGGACAATAAGAGAGAATATTTAGAATCAAGAAGATTGTTATCAGTGGTCTGTCCAGTGTATTGGAAAAGACACTGAAAATCTAAAATTCCACTTCTCAGTTGCTAGGGTTCTTTTCTTTATGGTTAAAATACAAACAAACAAAAAAAATGACTCTGAATTAAGGCTATTTTTTCCCTCCATTTCTTTAAGATATAATGCAGTGGATTAGATCTGAAGGAACTTTTGAGTGAGAAAGCCTGAAGATACGTTCTCTTCTTTCTCTGAGTCATAGAGAACTTTACTGAAGTAGCTGCACAACTACAAATCTTTTCCATTCTGCACAGACCTGAAGGCTGGCAGGCAACAGTGCACTGCATGGTCCTTTACCTTTCCTACATGCAAAGACTACATCAGGCTGTTCAGTCTGAACGTGGCTTCAGAAAGCTTTAGTGTGGTGAGAAAGGCTGAGCTTTTCACAGCAAAAAGCTGTGCTCAGCTCTTCTGTGTTGCGGTGTCATCAGCCTCCGTGCCCACATAGCCCTCAGCTTTCTCATTCCTAAGTGATTTCCTTCTATCTAATCAATGCCCACAGTCCCACAGCCTGATGGTTTAGATAAACTGTGTGTCAAATCCTGTCAGCTCTATCACTTCTTTGTGGGAAGGTCAAGTTCTCCTTTGAAAAATCTGAAGGGCATAGAAATAGTACTACTGCAGACATGTTTAGAGTGTAAAGCGGACTACAAAACAAAATTCCTTAGTGTGCACACATAGCTTTCTACTCTTAAACTCAAGTGATTTCCTTAGGGCCGTCATCTACAGCCTCACTCACTCCACTACTCCCTTCTGCACTGATCACTGAGTACTCTCTATGGACTCCAGGCCTCAGTACGCACTGTTCTCTCTGTCCTTCCTCACTTTCTCTGGTGGAAAACTCACCATCAGCTGCAGCTTCTCGGTAAACCAGTTTCCAACAATCCTGGAAATTTTTGCAACTCCCTTCTCTGTGCTTTTGTAAGCCTCGATTCATATCTCTCTTAGAACTCTTGTTACATACATCACAATTCGGTGTTAGACTTAACGGGTGTGATCCTGTCTCGGTCATCTAGGGATTAACACAGCTTCTAGCAGATAGTACGCATTTTTTGAGTGGGTGAATTAATGAGTGATCATTGTCTACACTGATTGATTTTTCTGTCAAAGTAGCTTAGCGACGTTGCTTTCAGTATGAGAATCTGTTTGATAAATAAGTGTAATAGGAGGAAGAGAGCAAAAGCAATAATTGCAAAGTTCTTAGAGAGTTGTAGGTTATTTCAAACTTACCCAAAGAAGTGAAGGAGAAAATCTCTAAATCAGAATGTTAGTTTACAATAACTAAGAAAAAATGTGTTTATAAAACCATCTGCACTTTCACTTCTCTCAACAGAGTATAACAGAAGAAAAACGATACACAAACGTCATGTGGCACCAGAAGAGGTCTTTAAAAAGATCAAAAGAGGGTTGAAGGTTCAGTAGTAGAGTTCTTACATGCACAAGGCCCTGGATTTGATCTCCAGGACTACAAAAAGAAAAAAGATCAAAACAATAGATTTTTACAGTTGAAAGAGACCCCTTGGTTATCCAGTTTAATCCTCTACTAAGTATAAATTTGTATAATATCCCAGATAAATGATGAACACTTCCAGTGCCGGGGAGCTCATTACTTAATAAGGTACTTGATCTTTTACTTTGGTGATTATAGAGTCCAAATTGAGCCTAAATATGCCTCCTTGTAATCTTAGCCATTGAGCCTGGCCCTTTCTTCTTAAATCACAAAGAATATTTCATCTTTATGATTGTCCTGTGAATAATGATATGCAGCCATCCCAAGACTTTTTCAGACTTCTCCAATTTATTCAACTACTTCTCACATGTAATGTTTGTCAACATTTTCACCAAACTAATTTATATCCTCAGAATATGTTCTAGCTTCTTTTGAATGCTTCTAGAATGGAGCCTGGCGCAGGCTCCAAGTGAGATCTGCCCACGTGGAGAACAGGGCTAACACACATGTCTCTCCTTCTAGGCTATTCAAACTTTTACTGGCATTTCCTTGAGGTAGAGTCATACCTCGGTAGTGGATAGCAGAAAGAGGCTGACGCGAAGCCTGGATGGGACAGAGCTAAGAGAACTGACCCAATCCTGGAAATGGCTCTTTTGTTGGGAGGAGAGCTAACTACACCCTCACCATATCAAGGATATTCAAGGGATTTTGTTGATAGGTGGGAAGCAGGCTGTAGCAATATTTGAAATCAGACAAGCGGTTGCATTATTCTTCCATTAGGTTTTGGAACAGGTGCTCAATCGTCATTTGGAGAAGAGGAGAATCAGGACCTAACTGCTGGGTAAAGAGGTTGCAAAGCAGTAGGCAGAATAAAATCAGGAAGACTGAGGTTCAAAGAAGGGCTGTATTTTAATGGGAAACAAAGGTAGTAAGAATCAAAGTGGTTCTAGAGTCATAAAGAGGTTGGTTGAATTCCATCACTTCTACTTTCCAAACCTAAATTACCTCCAGTGAAAATGGGGATAATAAGCTAGGTATGATGGTACACAACTGTAATCCTAGTACTAGGGAGGCTGAGACAGGAGGATCATGAGTTCAAGGCAAGCTTGAGCTACATAGCAAGGATCATGTGTTCAAGGCAAGCCTGAACTACATAGCAAGAGTTTGTTTCAAGAAAAAAAATGAAGATAACAGTATATACTTTACGGGACTTCTATAAAGAATTAGTGGGGTAATGTATGTGATGTATGGAATATATATAATGCTTGGTAAATATTGTTACTTCATATTAAAATGCATTAGTCAAATGAAAATTAAACAAATTTTAAATAATTTTACTTTTGAAGCTTTCAAAATTATGTACTAAAAGCATATTCAAACATTTTTTATCACAACAAAAATACTCATTTAAAAAATATTAGAAGTGATATGGATCGGTTGAAAATACCTTGCAAAATAAGCATAGCATATATGACTCTATCATAATAATTGTACTAGTAATGTGGTTATAAAAAATATCCTTTACCTCAGATTTTATTCTTAAAAAATAATAACTTTATCTTGTATCTTTAGAATCAGAATTTTTAATGTGCACTCAATATCACAAGAAAATCAGAATTTTTTCTCATTGGTACAACTCAATGTTTTTAGAACTCTGCTAATCCCGTTATCCAGGATGTTTTGATTCTATTATCCGGTTATCAAAATCTTAAGAGGAATGGGCTCCACCCAATGGGGGCATGCTGCTGCTTTGGCCCTGTAGTCGAGATCCAGAGATTGGGAGTAACATTATCTGTTAACAATCAAAAAGCTTCTTGGTAAGCAGAAGGCCTATATATAAAGTCACACCTGAAGGGACCACAGAACAACTCCTCAGTTCTCTCAAGTTTGCTCAGTGTTAACACAGCATCAGCTGCTGGTACATCTGAAGGAGGATCTTGTCTGAAGTCATCCTATGGGTAATTCATCTTCAAATTTTTCCTTAAAATTTCTTGAGATCTTTTAAATAACCATGCAAGTATTTAATGTGTACCATTTCCTGCAAAGATCATGCTGTTTATTCATGGTAAAATGTTAAGGGGAACTGAACTAAATTAAACATAAAACGAAAGATAAATTTATGCCAAGAAAAGACTCACTTTTGTGATTAAACCCTTCTGAGATACTATGATGAACATTTGGTATGATATGTTTTAGTAGTCTTTTTATCTAAATTTTAAAGTAAAATAGAGTGGTGGTAAAAAATAGTTTTGATGTGAATAATATAAATTTGTTAAATAAATCTCCATTTTTCCTGCAGTGTCCTTACCTAAATGTTTATGTTATGGTACACAGAAAGCTTGATCTATATATCAAGGTTGAGGGCTGGGGATATAGCTCAGCGGCACAAGTGCCTGCCCTGCAAGCACAAGGTCCTGAGTTTGATCCCCAGTACCCAAAAAACAAACAAACAAAAAATATGTATACCAAGGTTGGAGAACTCCCACCGATTGCTGAATATGCATTGTCCGTACATAAAGGACAACCTTTTTTAGTTTTCTTTTCTGAAAATTGTACATGAGCTTTAAAGATGGTAAAATATCATGTTTTGGCTCTTTCTCATACACATCCTATAAGAAGTTTGTGTTCCTCTTAAGAACAAGGAAATGAAGCAGAGATTTGTGAGATGAACAGGACAAAGCTAGGATCAGACACCAGCACCCATGTTTTTCGGTTGTTCTTTGTAACATAACCTAAAAAGGAAACTTTTCTTTGTTGTTCCATCCATATCTGTACAGTATACAGTGAAAAAATGCAGTGGATTATAATCTTTCTTATGCTGCTTCTAAAGCAATTTCTTATGCAATTTCCCTTTAAGATAGGAGAACATAGCCACTGTGTCTGTTAAAGATACAAATAGAGCATTTAGAAAACATGCTTCTCCCATAACAACCTTTGCAATTATTGACATGCAAATTAAGGGAAAATATTCTATATTTATACACAAAGTTTTATGAACAAGAAAAGAAAGAGCTAAAACTTACATATACTAAAAGTATATGTGTTAGTTCAATAAATTGAATAAATAAAAAGCAGCCCAAACTCCCAGTGCATATCACAAATAATTAGATGCTTTATAAATGTTTTTGTGTATATTTTTCTTTTTTATTTTATGGAACCGGGTATTGAACTCAGGACCTTGCGCTTGCCAGGCAAGGCACTGTATCACTGAGCTATATCCCCAGCCCCTGTGCAAGTTTTTAATGACAGGAGAAATGCGCATTTATTCAATAAAACCTCAAAATCAAACAATAACTCAATAAGCAGTGATAACATTTTACCTAATTAAGACTAGTTAATTTTAAACCTCTTACAACCATTTGTGAATGACCAACATAAAATATAGAAGAAAATTCTCAAAAAAAATTTTGCATTCATTAAGTGGCTCAAATTTTATGAATTAAAAGATCTTGCCCAAGAACTCTTAAAAAGATACCTATGAAAGTACAAGTCAGTGTTAGCTGGGCACTATTACAGTTCATGCCTCTAATCCCAGCACTCTGTGAGCCTGAGGTAAGAGAACCACAAGTTTGACTATGACCTGGGCAATTTAGAGACTTAGTGAGATCTTGTCTCAAAACAAGAAAATTTGTTTTAAACCTGGAGAGTGTATCTCAGTGTGTCAGTGTGAAGGCCCTCGGTTAAATGTCCGGTACTGATGGAAAAGTTATCTTTCTAATTTCTCAAAGTATATGTATGTGTAATGTTGTAATGTTTCCATGATATGAAGAGGCTGATCTAGAAAGCTTCTCTTGAAAACTAACCCAGTTAGTTACTGGCACATTTTGTTATTGGCTATATGGTTATAAATGAGAACTACTATCTATGTATTTATATAGTTTGGAACACTAAAATTTTCTTCTTTTTTTTAGTGAAGATGATGTCTGCAAACGACATGGCTAAAGTCATGATTGTCATGCTTGCAATTTGTTTTCTTACAAAAACAGATGGGAAACCTCTTAAGTAAGTATGGGAGCCTATTCTGTGTAGTGAAGAAAGGCATGGAATTGGTTTGGAAGGTTGACTTTACATTTTGGTGATGGAAAGCTAATGGAGTGGCCCCTCTGCTTCTGTTCTTCCTAGGAAGAGATCTGTGAGTGAGATACAGCTGATGCACAATATGGGCAAACATCTGGCCACCAAGGCGAGATTGGAATGGCTGCTTAACAAGCTACAGGAAGTGAAGAATTTTGTTAGCCTTGCAAATTCACTCATTACCAAAGAAGGTGGTTCTCAGAGGTCCCCTAAGAAGGAGGACAATGTCCTTGTTGACAGCTATCAAAAAAGTCTTGGAGAAGCAGACAAAGCTGATGTGGATGTATTAGTCAAAGCTAAATCTCAGTGAATAAAGACGTGATCAGGATAGTGCGCGAGCTGGTGTAGAGCAACAATACTAAATGCTGCTTGCTTTTCTAACTTCTTAGACAATCAAGAGCCAATATTTCTAATATGACTAAACTTTGCATGTAATTCGTTGCTAGACAGAATGGCTGCAATTTTAATTGATTATTCCACTTGTATTCATCGAAGAGCTCTTTAACCTGCTTTTGTTGTTTATTCTTTTTAAAGTATGTTATTACATAATTTATAAAAGAATAAATTATACCTTTTCACCTGTCATTATAATGCAAAATAAAAATTTAATGATCATTGATGTAATTAAGTGAAGAGTTTCTTACTTTTTAAAAGTTTATGTTTTGGTTATGACAAACACCCAAATGTTTATATGGACATGAATAGAAGGAGTAACACAATTTTTTTCCAATCATGTGTTTCACAGTTTGATATTTGGAACATAATCTGTTTCTAATACCAAACACTAGCTCCGAACTCTCACTAGCTAGACACTGCTGTTCTGTTCTTTTTAGGAAAAACAACAAAATGTCCAGGCAAAAGGGCAGAAAATAGTCTAAAACTTGACTGTAAAAGTGTTTGGGTCTACATAGACTCACAGATGACATCTCTACTCTGAACCACAAATTGCAAAGAATATGAGCCGGGTGTGGTGGCACACATCTGTAAACCCAGTATTCTGGGAGGCTGAGGCAGAAGGATCAAAAGTTTAAACCAGCCCAGGCAAATTAGCAAGACACTATCTCAAAATAAAAAAAATTTAAAAAAAATTAAAAAGTGTTGGGGTGTAACTCAGTGTGAAGGCCCTGAATCAATGCCTACTACCATACAAAAAATTATTATTGACAAATACTATGTAATGTCCTTTATTTGGGATATACTTGCTTGTGTAGTGACATTTTTCTGTCTTCATGGAACCTGTAATTTAGGCATTAGTTCATTATTAGCTTTTTTGCAAGGGGAGAGCACTGGGAATCAAACTCAAGATCTTGTGCTTGCCAGGCAGGGGCTGTGCTGCTGAGCTACACCCCTGGTCCTCATTACTAGCTTTGATGAGTGTTATATAGGAAAAATATAACGTGCTGTAGTAGTATAAACTACAGAGCCCTCCTCTATTTAGATCAGTGTTGTCTGATCACAGAACCTTCTGTGATGACAAAGCATTCTACACTTTGTGCTGTCCTCTATAGGACACAGATGCATTTATATAAAATGTGGCCAGCGGAATTGACAGTTAATTTTATTATGTTTCCATTTATTATAAATTTAAATAGCTACAAGTGGCTAGTGGCCATTATATTGACAAGTGTAAATCATTGTCAAGACTATCTTCCTAAATCAAAGCAATGAGCTAAAGGGATGAAAAGGCGCAGGCAAACCTGCCAGGCAGGTTGGCAAAACATCTGCAAAGACCTTGAGTGGGGAGGGAACATGGCTGGAATGTTGCCATCTGGGATCACACCAAGGGGTAAGATCCCATGCCTGGCCTCAGAGAGTTCATGCCCCAGTGAGCAAGACAGAGGTAGGCAAAGAATTCCACAACACACGACAAAGCCTGTGAGATACATAGAGGAAGAAATGGATCTGCCTGATCAAAATGGGACTTTGATGACAAATCATCTCTGCGAAAGGTAGACGAGATGACTGAACAAATTTCCACCCACCTGGTGAAATCATCAGGCTATGGTTTCAATTCAGAGAACTGAATCTAGTTTAAACAGAAAACAGTACATTTCTGAATCACTGTGCTGAAGAAAACAGGCTCTAGGTGGCAGTTTGAGGAAAGACACTCACTGCCAGTGACTGGCTGATTGGTTTTTCTCCTTTTCTCAGTAGTTACCTGAACATCATTATCCCAAGACCACCCCATCAGGAGGAGGCTGCTTACTGTGCTTCCCTAGAAACACACCGGCCTTGCTACCATCTACCCTAGCACAGACAAATGTCCACATTCAGCCTCCTGGCATCCAACCAATGACTCATGGTTATCTTTGCTAATACCAGCATGGTGATATCCACCTTGTCTGCATGGTACTGCTGGCAGGAAAGGAGCAGTGGCAGAAGAGTGTTACTTCTACCTTCCCAAGAGTGTGTAGGATTGGCTGAATCTAAATCTCTGTGGAAGCTCAGCTGCAGAGCTGTCTGAAAAGGTCATGATTAGCTCTTCAGCCTGTGTTAGACAGCAGTGTGCACTGGAGGGTGACAGGACATCCCACTCCAGTTTGCTGGTAGCACAAATGCCACAGCAAGTGTTCTGGCACAGATCTCTTCTGGACTTGTGTGAGAACTTTTTTTGAATTCTTATTCATGGGCAGAACCCTCAGACATGACCGAGTTTCGTCAGATTGCTTGGGGAGCAGAAGAGGAGGCTATGTTCATACCAGCAAAGTAAAATATTCTTGTCCTTTATTTCTACCTCCAGTTTGAAATTATATGTCTTGATAAAATGTGTCAGCATATTGGTGTCAGGTAGTAGTTCATTGTTTTAATTTGCATATCTCTCTGAAGACTGGTAGGCTTGAAAGAGTTAATTTAAACTTGGAGGTATGATAGACATTGTGAAATGACAGGAAAACACTCAAGGGTAAAGGACAACTGGGATGTGGGAAAAGAGAAGGGAAAGAAGGAGAAATTTTGTATGTATGTATACACAGAATAGTTAACATAGTTGTTCTACTGCCTTCTATTTCTTTGCTGAAAGAAACTGTCAATGAGTCCTTGATTGATCAATATTGCATGTCTCTGTTTTCATGAGAAACCACTTCGAAGATATCAATATGTAATACAACAAGCATTGCTAATTTCCTACCACTTTGTTTGTAACTCTGTATTGTCTGTACTGTTCTTTTGCTATTTTGTATAAGGTTGTCTGTCTGTTAATATTTTCCTCCTTTTATTTTTAAAATAAAAAAAAATTTTAAAAAACCACTGGTAAGCTTGAGCTTTGTTTTACATATTAGCTATATGACTTTTTTTAATCTCTGAATTACTAATTTTAATCTTTTGTCAATTTTTGTTTTAGTTTCCAGGCCCTGTTGACTTTGAATTTTTGTCTGTTTGTTTGTTGTTTGTTTGTTTTGGTTTTTTGGTCTTTTTGAGACAGGGTCTCCCGCTGCTGGCTGGCCTTGAACTCACTTTGTAGACCTGGCCGGCCTCAGACTTGAAGGGATCCTGCTGCTGCTTTACCCTACTGAGTGCTGGGATTACAGGTGTGCGCCACCATGCCCAGTGACTTTAAGCTTTTTGTGTACTCACTGCATTAACAAATTCTTTGTTGGCTGCAAGTGTCACAAATATTTTTATCCTAGTGTCCCAGAAAGTTTTAACTGTTTTTATGATTAAACTTTTTTTTTTCTTTTAGACAGTCTTATTTTGTTGCCTGTGCTGGCTGCAAACTCCTGGATTTAAATGATCCTCTTGCTTCGGCCTTTAAAGTGCTGGGACTAGAGACACACACCACCTGTGTCTCATTCCTATGATTAACTTGTATGTATCCAAATGCATCACACTTATTGTTTGTCTATTGGTCTTTTCCTGACCCTGGTCACAGTTATCTTTTTACATCGGCTATATGTTTACTTTCAGGTATTAATATTCATTCTCTTTCTCTCTCTTCTCCTCTTTCTCCTCACTATGTAGTTCTGTTTGGCCTTGAACTCACTACATAGTCCAGGCTGGCCTCAAACTCTCAGTAATCCTCCTGCCTCAGCCTCCTGAGTGCTGGGATTATATGTGTGCATTACCACACATGGTCTCAGGTATTGATTCCAGAAAAGTGTATTTTTGTGTTGGACAAAATGTTATTGTCAGATTTTATTTATTTGTTTTCCAGTTTTATAAGGTAGCCAGCCCCCTGGAGCCCCATGAAGGACCCAGGAGGTTCTGGGAAGTGTATGTTCCACCCCCAGCCATCTGAAGATACCAGGAAAGATCATGCCTCAGCAGTTTAATCCCATATGCTCTTCTTTGGGGCCAAATTGCGTCATCTTTAGCTTCCTTGGCACAGGAAGATCTTCATACACTGTATGTTCTCATCCTCTCCTGAGATCTCAGGTCAGAAGAGTGGAGAGAGATTTAAAGGTAGGCACATTGCAAAGGTGTGAAAATGGAAACCATCAGAAGTGCTGAAATATGAAATGGCTTTCAGGTTACTATCCAGAAAAATCCTAACTTGTGTGCAAGTTTGGATTCACATCTAGTGCAGTCCCAGTTTCTATGATGCTATCAAATTCATAGACCTTCTTGCAAAACCCATATCTCCACATCTGAAGATACCAGCAAAGATCACAACATGCAGAGTCCTTGAGAAAATGCAAAAATGTAGAGACTGTTCTGCGCCTCTTCAACCTTTTATCTTTGTGTTGCTATTATTTGATTTTGTTTTTAAGAAATGGAGTCTCTCTCTATTGCCCAGCTGCCTCCCAACTCTTGGGCTCAAGCAATCCTCCAAGTTCATCTTGTGAAGTGACTGGGACTACGGCACACTCCAACACCCGCTAACTCCCCATCACCTTTTGGTAATAGTAGTAGCTACAGGCGATCCAGGAGGATCTTGGGATATAAGCAGAAGCGGTGACTGTCGGCATTCTCTGGGCTTCTCTCTGGAGGCAGCCACATCTGACACTCTGCAGGTCATTAGAGAATATAAAAGATTCATTGTCTGAAGCTGTTTTTGCATCTTCCTTTCATATTTATGGAGAATCTCAGCATCCCCCGGGGCACATGCTCAGCATAGGTGTTACCACATTGATCTTAGCCCCCAGCTTCCTTGGGGCCACTTTGGTCTGGATGCTGTGGATCCCAAACATGTCAAGACACTGGGCCAAGACACAAGGGCCACCCTGCTCTTCCTTTCCAAGTGGCCTGAGACGGATGAGGTAAAAATTGTGTTTGCAGAATGTGAAATAGGAATCTGAATACATCAT
This sequence comes from Chinchilla lanigera, assembly GCF_000276665.1. Lineage (NCBI taxonomy): Eukaryota > Metazoa > Chordata > Mammalia > Rodentia > Chinchillidae > Chinchilla > Chinchilla lanigera. Next base: position 28,823,754 of record NW_004955414.1, on the reverse strand, counting down.
ATTAATATGGTGATGCACCATATTAAGATGTTTTGGTCAAGAATGGAGGGCAGGTATGATAACAGTCCCATAAAAGTATAATAAAGCTAAAAAAATTCTTATCAACTTGTATTGTTACTTTGTAGTTTGTGGGATTCATTGTGAATAGATACATAAAATCCACACGTTTCTAGAGTAGACAGTACAGTAATATACTACCAGGTTTTAGTCTAGCAACACTAAGCTATTCCAGGTAGCCTAGCTGTAGTAGGCTACCCTATCACAGTTATTCACTGCTGTAAAGTAATACTGCTTCTTCACTGGATTCTAGTCTTCTCATACAGGTATTTTGCTCTATATATCAAAGTTAAATCAATGCTTCTTTGAGGTAGGAACCCTGAAACTTCCTGTTCTGCCATCTTGCAGATGTCTCTAACAACTTTATTTTTTTTAGCTCTAATTGTGTATTCTGTTCTATTTGTCTGTTCCTGCAATATAAATAGTACAACATGCACAGAGCCTTCTTTATATTCCTTTCTACTACCTTATTAGTTTTATGAGTTTGTTGAGTTCTCTATAAAACATCCAGTTTGCCAAGTGCAATGGTGCACACAATTAATGCCAGCACTGGGGGAGGCTGAAGCAGGAGGATTGCATGTTTGAGTCTGACCTAAACAATTTAGTGAGATGCTGTATCAAAATTTTTTTAAATGGTAAAAAAAAAAAAAAAAAAAAGTGCTAAGGATGAGAGGCTCTGTGGTAGAGAGCCCCTGGGTTCAACTGTCAGTAATGTAAAACAAAAGAATCCAATTGTAATGTTATTGGGAGTATATTAAAATTATTTATTAGTTTTAGCATGAGTTGTCATCTCTATGACATAATCCTGTCCATTAACGTAACAAAGAACCTTATTTATTTTGAGCTCCTTTTATGCTTCTTAAATAAGTTGAATTTTCTGTGGAAAGATCTTATGTATTCTTTGTTAACTATCAAAGTTAACTGCTATAATTTTGTGCTTATTCTGAAAGATATCTAAGTTTTCTTCTTGGCTTTTGTGACATAAAGGAAATTTATTTCATTTTCTTAATTTTTACTTGTATCCAACAATTTTCTGGGCTCCTATTAACTCTAACATTCTGCCTTTTCATTGAGTTTTTCTATGTAGATGGTAATGTAATGTTAACTAATGGCACTTTTATCTCTTTTCTTCCTCTGATGACACATCTTTTAAAAAATTTCATTGCCAGGCATGGTGGCACACACCTGTTATCTCAGCACTTAAGAGGCTGAGGCAGGAGGATTGCTATATGTTTGTAGCCAGCCTGAGCTACAAAGTGAGACCATGTCTGAAAAAAATTAATAGCAAATTTACTGTATATGTAGAAGCTTGTATGAGATGTATGTGTAGTTTTAAAAGCAAATATTGGGGCTGGGGATTTAGCTCAGCGGCAAAAGCGCCTGCCTGGCAAGCGCAAGGTCGTGAGTTCGGTTCCCGGTACTGGAGAAAAACAAACAAAAAAAAAAATTTAAAAAAAAAAAAAAAGCAAACATTAAAATGAACTTGCATTCTTCAATATCCAGAATTTTGCCATTATCTTAGAACTTTTGTTAGATTCTTTTTGGATCACATACTCACTTTTTGCCCATATTGTTACATTTATCATTGTTCTCTTGCTTTTCTTTATATATTCTTTTTTTATTGGATACTCTAGTCTTATTTTTTTCAGTATTTGCATTGCAAAACACAATCTCTGTCGTTCCACTCTGTGGTATTCTCTTTCTCACCATTCATCATGGCTCTAGCTCCACATTTTTAGGTTTTTGCTAACCAATCGCCCATTTAAGGGTACTCATTTCTGAATTACTTTGAGTAATAGCTCCCAGCAACACACCCCAAATATATAGTTACTTAAATTAAGTAACAGTACATCCCAAATGTCTATTAACCTAAATTAAGTAGATGTTTATTTCTTGTTCACATAACACAACTGAGATGTTCCATTACTGGGCAGGTGTATAGGTCTGTGGGGTGATCAGGGTCCCTTCTACCACATTACTCTAAGGTTATTTCCCTTCCAAATAGCTGGAAATGTGAAATTTTTATGGGCCAGGCCTCGAAAAGTCAATACTATGTGTTTATATTCTACTAATGATAATATTGTCCTGTAAACATATTTAATTGCGTACAGAGGTTGGGGGCAGTTGGGACAGAGAGTGAGTAGCTGGGTAGGTACTTCTCATGACTACTCCATACTAAGAAAGCACACATTGTGGGTAGAAAGCCAGCTGTCTTCGCTACAATTTCTAAACTGTGTGTGTTTGTGTGTGTGTGTGTGTGTGTGTGTGTGTGTGTAAGTAAAACTTTTGTCTTTAGGAAAAAAACACAAATGCTGTATTATGTTGCACTTTCCACAGTTTTCACTTAATATTTTGAAGTTCATCTTTGTTGACACATGTCAGTGCACTTAGATATTTCCATTGAATAGTTTTATTGTACAGTATTGGTATACTTCGGTTTATCTATGCATTTATTCTGGACTGATATTTGTGATGGGTTTCTCGCCTCACTGTAATTCCTGCCGAGTTGCTATGGCATCCAGCCAATATGGAGCTGGAGGTCCTGTGCTATGGTGCTGAGCTAGTGCAGTGCCAAACCAATATGGCACTGGCCATAAGAGATCATGTGCTAAGCCTCACCCTTCTTCTTCTGAGTCAAATTACGACTTCCTACTTCCCTTTTTGTAATATCCTGTTGCCTTTTCCAATGCTCCTGCCCAGTCCTGGTCTGCCATGTGAGGCAGTCTGCCTCCTAAACTCCGCCTCCAGCATGGGCCTATTTAACCTTTAACCCCAGGACAGGCCCTCAGAATTTCCATGTCTCTCTCTCTCTCTCTCTCTCTCTCTCTCTCTCAATCTCTCTCTCTCTCTCTTTCCTTGTGGTCTTCTCTGCGCCCACAATAAAGGCATTTTATTCTGCTTTATTTCTCTCTGTGCTGGAAAAACCTATCACATTGATGCCATGACTCGGGATATTTTAAATTTAGCCTGAACATCCAGGGCTGACTGTAAGATAAAGTGAGAGTTAACAAGTACTATCCCTGCATTTGATTGTGGATCTATATCAGTAAACTGGTTTAGAGTCTCAGTGAAATGAGCCAGAAACTCAGCAGGATTTTCATTGTCCCTCTGAGTGTGCTTCATAAGTTTATTATAATTCATGGGCTTGTGAGAGATCTTTTTAAGGCCCACCATAATATAGTCAATCATTATTTTGACCTTGTAGGAGCCCTCAGGCCCCTGATAGTTTCAGTGGGGATCCATAAATGGCACTGCAACAGCTCCATCAGGATAAACAGGATTAGCTTGGTGCTTAATGTTAGCCTCCTGTGGGGCTGCATCCCATAACTTGGACCATGCTTCAAGTGTGGCAATGAAGGACACTGGGTA
>NW_004955414.1:28778721-28819509 GCF_000276665.1 Chinchilla lanigera | reverse complement strand
GTATCCAGCTGGTCAAAATGATGTCAAAATTGGTTTTATAAATGTTATATGTTCATAAAACTTAAAAAAATTATTAAGATAATTAAATAAAAATCCCTTATAGTAGGGAGAAACTTGGACAGGACTCCAGTTGATGAATAAAGAAGCAGCTGCCTGGAAACATTTGTCCAGTCCTTGTTCATTAATAGGAAGGCCCAATGATCTCCATAGCCTTATGGCAGACACCTCAATAAATATTGTTCAAAACATATTATTGTGATATGTTTACACTAGCCATTGTCAGAAGGTCAAGTTTTTGAAAATAAGACATTAAGGTATTTTTGATTAAAAGATGTTAGCGGTACAAAACTAAATTAAAAAACAAAATAATAATTCATTATTGTCAATTTCATGGTATATTAAATGTATTCATGCTTTCCAAATGTATGATATTCTAAAATGTAAAACCGGGATTGTTTATAAATGTGACATTTTCTTTCAGATTCAGACTTTCTTTCTTGCTCCAGATACTTGTATTAAGAGGTTTATGTCAGGTCAACATGAGGTCATCATTTAAATGTTAACATTTTAACAAAAGCTTACATGATGTATATGCCACTTAGATATTAAACAGACCAGACAGTGTTAAAATTTCTTAAATGACATCCTGTCTAAGGAAAAGTTAGGTAAAAGCTCCTTATGTATTAGATAGGGATGATGACTAAAAGGGCTATTCTATTGTGCTATAAAAATGTTATCATGCCTGTTAAGTTACATACTATGTATGATTTTTGACTTACAGTTTTCTTTGTAAAGCTATATAACTGTTGTCTGTTAACATTCCACAGGGATTCAATTACTAGAACATCCATTATTGGTAAGAAGTAATAGTTTTCTGGCTGTACTTTATATTTCAAGGTGCTTAATACTTAGGTAAAATTTTAATAACTAAGTTCACTGCTCCCATTACAATATAATGTCATTAATCTTCTCTTCTGGATGTTAAACAACTGAGGTTCAGAGACCAAATTAGAAAGACAGATGGGCTAAGAGGACAGCTAATATTTGGCCCTTGGCCTCTGAGATCAGTAAAGACTCAGGACATAAGAGAACCTCTGCTGCAACAGCATATAACTCAGCTGAGTCCCTGATCTTCTGATCAAGGAGATTATGGGGCCACAGGGCAAAATGATTCTATCATGTACAGTGTACCTAAGCAGAGTCACCCGGAGAAAAAGTTTCCCAAGATTTTGCAGAAAGCAATTTGGTCAAGCAATGGCCGTGACTCATCCAAATGGCTGACACTGACAGTAGAACTGAGAAGCACTGTACCTGGTTCCAAGGTAAATTCTGAAGAGATTCAGCTGAGCTTGATAGATAGCATGAAGTGAATTTTAATTAATACAGGTCTCACTGTAACTTGGTCTTAAACGTCCAACAGAGAAGTATATAAGATGTACAAAGTAATGCCATAATAATACTAGTTTCTCCAAGAAAAATGGTTTATTCTTGCCTAGAGACTACAAAACTCCAAATAACCATACAGATAAAACAATGATAAATATGCTAGATTCCTGTTACTGAAAACCACCAGATCTTACCTAAAGAGAGTGTTATATGATACATATCAAGGCCTTAAGTAACTATACTCAGCAAGCTGTAAATGACACCATACCTGATCTCTCTCCTAAATAAAAAGTAAAAGTAATAAAACAGGCCATCCTTCGAAACCAAATTAATAGCCTTGCAGCAGTCACTCTCCCAAATCAACATGCCCTTGATGTTCTGAGAGCTGAAAGAGGGGGCACCTGTGCTACTTTGGGAGAAGAATGTTGCTACTTTGTAAATGAATCTGGAATTGTTATGGACAAAGTAAAAAATCTTTGCACCTGGCTTGAGTGTAAATGCCCAGAGCTAAAAAACTATATTTCTCCTCCTACACAATGGTCCTGGTGGAATGACACATTTGGGTCATGGGCACTGTTCTTGCTACCTCTTCTGGGCCCTATAATCATGATAATAACCTGTTTACTTGTAGGGCCATGCATTTTTAAACTTTTGTCTAGTTTTATTCAATCCAGGCTTCGTGCAATCATGGCCAACGAACTCGTCACTCTAGCAGACATCCCCAATACTGGCATTCACATTAGCAACACCCATCGTCCCCTCGCCCACTGTCATGGGGATGCCCCTATTCAGCAGGAAGCAGTCTAAGAGGAGTCGCCGCCCCCTATAACCAAAAGACAGGAATGATGGGTTTCTTGCCTCATTGTAATTCCTGCCGAGTTGCTATGGCATCCAGCCAATATGGAGCTAGAGGTCCTGTGCTATGGCACTGATCCAGTATGGCGCCAAGCCAATATGGCGCTGGCCACTAGGGGTCATGTGCTAAGCCCCACCCTTCTTCCTCTGAGTCAAATTATGACTTCCTACTTCCCTTTTTGTAATATCCTGTTGCCTTTTCCCATGCTCCCGCCCAATCCTGGTCTGCCATGTCAGGCAGTCTGCCTCCTAAATCCTGCCTCCAGCCTGGGCCTATTTAACCTTTGACCCCAGGACAGGCCCTCAAAAGTTCCACATCTCTCTCTCTCTCTTTCTGTCTCTTTCCATGTGGTCTTCTCTGCACCCACAATAAAGGCATTTTATTCTGCTTTACTTCTCTCTGCGCTGGAAAAACCTATCAATTTGGAATTTTTTTCTCAATTTTTGGGTATTACTACCAATGCACATTCCTTCACATACCTCTTAGACGTGTAATGATTTTTTTTTTTTAGGATAGAAACCTAGGAATAGAATTGCTGAATCATATGGCATATGCATGTTCATCTTTGCTAGAAGATACCAGCCTATTTTTTTCAAAGTGGTTTGAGCAGTTTATATCTCCTGCCCCAACAGGTGTATGAAAGTTCCTTGTTTCACATTTTTGCAATATCTAGGATTATGAGACTTACAAAGATTTTGCTGATCTAAGGGGTACTGATCTCACTGTTCTTTCAATTTCATTTTCTAAGTAATTATGGTATAACATCTTTTCATATATTAGCCATTCTGCTTTCTTCTATATAGTGCCTATACAATTTTCTTTCCTTATGCTGTTTGGCTTTTGATATGGATTTGTGACTATCCTTTATGTACTCTTAATACTGATCTTTTGTAAATTATTTATGGCTATTGTTATAGGCAGCTGAGTTAGATAGAAATATTATAAGCAGTCAGACAGGGCCAGGCCCTTGAAGGAGCCAATATGGAAGACAAGATACCTTGCAAATGGAGATGTACTTGCTGCAGGCCAGATCTCAAGACAAAAGATTAAACAAATGTGCTCATACCTCCCTAGGGATGGACATCAGGGATTGATATTCTAAACAGGTAACAATCACCTTGAAGAGTCACTGACTCAACCCCTTATAGGAAAAGCCCCTGTTCTGTGTTCATGTCCTCTCGCTATGTGACTCACCTCTCCATTTGATCCCAATTTAATCAATTTTACCTAAACAATTCTTATTGGCTGACCATTGTTTTGGCTCACCTCATGCCCATCTTGTGACTTCCCATCCTCCCCCACACCTTGGACCCGCCTCACCTCATGGTTTTGCTCTATAAAAATCCCTGGAAAAGACGAGTAGCTGGGGCCTGGAAAACCCTCTTGGGGGCCCTCCTTGTGTCTCTCTCTTGGACAGAAGCTTTCTTTCCCTGCTTTTAACCTCCACTGTTCCTATAATTCATTCTTCGATTTTAGAGAGCATGCACACTTCCCGGATATCGTTCAGGTTGGGAGTTTCTTTTCCCTATATCGCTATGGTTTAGATGTGGTTTGTTCCCCAACAATTCATGTTTTGAAAGCTTAGTTTCCTGTGTGGGATAGTTATGATGCAGTGGGGTCTTTCAGAAAATATCCCCAATGGGAAGTAATTCAATCATTGTTAAGGCACTGTCCTGCTGTTTCTGAAAAAGCAAATGATTTTTAGAAGATATAAATGGGACCTTAGGAGAGTGGATGGAGATATGGCAGTCTGTGAGAATGTCTGGGTAGAATTCCAGCTTTTAGTCTCCTTTTCTGTGACAAGAGTAATGCCTCCCCGTGGTTGATGAGACTCTGAGGGATAGAACTTGGGATAACTGAATTGTTAGTTTTTGTTTTCTATTTGAGGTTTTGTTGGCAGATGATGGATGCTTGAAGAAAGCTTCTTCTCCATTTATTGGTTTTCAAACGTCTTCAACTAAAAAAATAATCCTTGTGCTGTAGTGACTCTTTTTTTTTTTTTTTGTCTTTTTTGAGACAAGATCTTGCTATGCAGTTCAGGCTGGCCTTTAGCTCACTGTAGCCCAGGCTGGCCTCAGACTTGCAACGATCCTCCTGCCTCAGCCTCCCAAGTGCTGGGATTACAGGCGCCACCATGCCTGACATTCTTTTGCCATTTTTAATTAGATTATTTATCTTATTGTTGAGTTATGAGTTTTTTTTATATATTTTGAATACAAGTCATATATATATTTGCAAACATTTTCTCTTTGTGTTTGGTTTGTCTTTTCATTTTCTTAATGTTGTCTTTTTAAGATGAAAGGGTTTTAATCTTTTTTCCTTGGTTTTGCTATGTGGTCCAGGTTGGCTTTTAATTTGCTGTAGAGCCAAAACTGGCCTCAAACTCAAGATCTCATCTCTTGGGAGAAGCACTGGCCAAGAGATGGGATTACAGTATGCTCCACTATGTATTAATTTTTATAAAGCTTAATTTAATCAATATTTTTATTTTATGGCTTATACTCTTGGCCTAATGTTTAAGAATTCTGACTAATTCAAGGTCATGAAAATTTCTCTAATTTTTTTTTGTAAATTTATGGTTTTAGCTTTTTTATCTCTACGATCTTTGGGGTTATTTTTTTGTGCAGATCATGTGAAATACAGATTTAAGTCTCTCTCTCTCTCTCTCTTTCTCTCTCTCTCTCCTTCCCACCCTCTTTCACTCCCTCCTCTTTCTCTCTTCCTCCTTCTCTTTTTCTTTTTTACTTTTCTTCTATACTCATATCCAACTGTCTTGGCATTCTGGCACTGTTTTTGTGTTTTGTTTTGTTTTGCTTTGTTTTGTTTTTGGTTTTTTTGAGACAGGATCTAGCTATGCAGTTCAAGCTGGTGGTCTTGAACTCACTTTGTATCCCATGCTGATCTCGAACTCACAATGATCCTCCAGCCTCAGCCTCCCAAGTGCGGGGATTACAGGCGTGTGCCACCACACTTGGCTAAACACTGTTTTTTGAAAAGACTATCCTTTACTTATTGAATTAGCCTGGTACATTTGCTGAAAATTAATTGACCATATATGTAAGAGTTTATTTATGGACTCCCAAGTCTATTTCACTGATCTATATGCTTGACTGTATGCCATTAGCATACTATATCTTTTTATTTATTTATTATTTAAAAAATTTTAAAACTGACAAAACAACAATGAAGACAAAATCAAAACAACACAAAAACAACAAAAATGGTGCATGACCTCAAAACAAAATGATAGAAATTTACAATTGTTGCTATATTACATACTGTTATCTTCAAGTTGCTCACTCCACTAGACATAAGAATGTAAGCTTGGTCAAATAATCAAAAACAGTAATAAGTAAAAAAAAAAAAAACATTGCAACTGATGCACAGCTTCACCATACAAGATGGTAGGATTTCAAAATGGTTCTCATACTGGATATTGCTTTCAGATCAGTCATTCTGATTACCAAATTCAAGTCATAGCACACTGTATCTTGATTCCTGTAGTAAGTCTTGAAATCCTGAAGTATAAATTTTCCAACTTTGTTACTTTCATAAATCTTTTGGCTATAGGAGGTCTTTTGAATTGCTATGTAAATTCTATAAAAATATCTAGTAAGATTTTCAAAAACTGTGGAAGTTCTGAGATTTTTGAGATATGAATCTAACAGGACTTTTAAGTAGATTAAGTTACTTGCCCAAGGCCCAACAGCAAACAAGCTAGAGAGAGATCCGAACTGAGGCAGTCTGTCTCTGTAATCTGGGTGTATAACTGAGGCAGGGAACTAACAGGACTTTAAGTAGTTGCCTGATAAGAAACAAGCAGGTGGTTGCACCTTGTTTTGATGAGAAGAAACAGCTAAAGGTTAATTAAAGGATCAAGCTAATGCACTCCCTGAGATAAAGAAGCTGGATGCATGGGAAACTCAGATGAGATTCCAGAAATGTGAAATGCCTCCTTTTGTATGGGCTTCTCTGTTGGTAGGATAGCTATCCCTGCAGCCCTCTAGGCTGTGAAGGAGCAGCCAGGGCTGCTGTCTGTGGAGCAACCAGCTGTTTTTTTTTGTTTGTTTGTTTGTTTTTGCTTTTTCCTGTAATAAACTTCTTTTTTAGCCTTGAAACTGGCCCACTTATGATTTTCATCTACAGCTAAGAATTCATGCTAGCCAGGGATAATTTTACTGTACTGCAAGGTAACAAGTTTTAGACAAATTTGTAGACTTCTGCTTTAAGCTAACATTTCATACACTTACGTCTCAGTTTCAATCTACTTTTCTTATATTACTTCCTATTCATACATTTTAATTGCTCATTGTTCTTCCAAGATACTTGTTAGTCATTTTGCTGATCTATCCATAGGAATGCTTCTCTTTTCCTCTTAGGCATAAATCCATTTTTTTTTTCTTTCTACACCTTCCTCATCTCTTCATCAAGAAGTAATATTTATTTATTTATTTATTTCTCATTTTTTCTTTTTGGGATGCTGTAGAGCCCAGGGCCTCATGTGTGCTGGACAAGTACTGTACTTCTGAAGTACAACCTCAGCTGAGACGTAATCTTTCTTATCTCTGACATCTCCATAGTACATTATTTCTGGCATTAACTCAATTTGTTTTCCTTTTGTTGTTTAGCTATGCATCTCTTTTTTATCAGTAGAATGTGTATATTAGTAATGTCTGTATCTCTCATTATGCTTTGACAGGGTTTTGATAACAAATTTACAGTCTTTGCTAAATAGGAATAGAATTCCCCTTGTACAAGCGAGAGTTTCCTATTTCTGCCACTAGGTGCCAGTGCACGGACTCCACACTTAACAAGTATAGAAGTTGCTGGGATTGCACAGAGGGCCTCACACAAGGTGGGCAACGATTTTACCGCTGAACCACACCCTCAGCCCTAAATTCCAGTTCTAAATATTAAATAGGATTCCGGATCCGTGGTTTATAATCAATTGGCCACACAAGTATTCCACCTTATCCTACCTTCTCTGCCTTGAAACAACCTTGATTTAGCCAGCTGTAATACAGGCAACTGAAGGAATGTCTTTATTAACTGCTTCAATATGAAACTTCTCTATTGTCAAGGGCTGTTCTATATAATTTTGGGGGAAAAATTATTTCATAAGTAAATTGTGATTAGGGCTTTTCTGGAGGCCTAGTATCTTGCCAAGGGAGCTAGCTATTGTTTGCGGAAACATAACTCCATGTGTCTCTGATTACAGTTGAGGCTACACTGGTCGGGTCCATGAGACTGTGACGTCTTATGGCAAGATTACATCAGCTGAAGATAACCTGCTTCCTTGAGAACCAAGTAATGATAAAAAAGGGTTTCACCTTGGGGAAAGGGTAAACCTCTTATCAACCTGCCATCTCCCCCCACTGTCCACATCAACATAAAGATCCTCATTAACACAAAACCACCACTGCCCCAAGTCATCCGATAATCCCTTCATCATTTCCCTCAATCAATAAATACTGCCTCTTGTTCCCCATGACAACTGGTCATCCAAGACCCCAGTTGCATTACCATTTTGTCTCTTGCTCTTTCTTTTAGCTGTGGACTGTAACACCTGCAGGAGATTGGGGTCCACTTACAGGTGTTCCTGATACTCTATTACTATATTAACTTGTTCAGTGTGTGGATTGCTATTTAGGGAGAAAAACTTTCATTAAGGGCTGGAACCTTAATTCATGCAGTTGGCTAGCATTTATCAATTATTGTCCCAAGCAACTGTGATGGTTGAATCAAGGGCATTCCTAACTATATGTCTGTTACCAATTTAATATTTGAAAAGTCAATTTTATTTTTAAGCAAAAGACAGTGGGAATTTTATGAGATTTCTTCTTCTTTCTTGATTAACAGTGCAAAATGAGCTCCAGGTCTCATCAAAGTAGGGTAAGATGATTTGAACGGAGTCCAGCATGGAGCAAAGTTTCCATATTTCACCTGAAATCTTTCACTGTTATGTTTCTTCTGTTTCCAAGAAATTTCTGGAACTTGGACTAGAACTTGTGAATTATGTTAAACCAACTACCTGACTGGCTCATACAGGATTAGAATGACTTTTCTGTTATCATTCTTCAATTCATTAAGTTCTCTGCTTACTTGTAGGAAGAGTAGGGTGAGACCAATAAGATTATGGTAGAAACATATATAACAATATGAATGTGTCTAGAAGGATACTAGTGAAAGTGCTAGTGAACTACTACCAGTTTCCTTAGAAAATCGCAGCTTGTTTTGATATAATAGGGAAATAATTTTTTTGGTAGCTCTAATTTGTGGTACAGTATTATCTCCTGTAAGCAGAGCTTACAGGAAAAAATTCGATAAATCAAGATAGATGAAGTTTTCGTTGTTTTTGCTTTAAGATTTTCTTGAAGTTCCCACTAAATCATTTTTTTACTTACACATCTTAACAGATTATTGACAATTTCCAATTTAGCAAAATGTTGGTCATAATAACAACTTGGTATATACTACGGCATTAACCTTTGTTTTCTTTTGGTCTTTGACGTCTGTGTCCTTTGAGGAGGAAAAGCATGTTCGCTACCCTATAATTGTCCACCTCAACTGCTCATTTCCTTGGTATAAACATTGGTTTGAAAAGTACTTTGGGTATCATATATGTGAGTCAAAGGATTTTCTCTTCTGAACTAACCAGTGATTTAAGGATTTTCAACACATTTCTCCTCACAAAATGTTTTCCTACGAATTTACTCAAACCAGGTCCTCTTCCTCTTTGAACGTCCTTCCTACTCTTGCTACAATCGGGAAGCTCTTACTCATCCTTAAGATTCAGCTCCATGGTCATTTCCCGATGGAGGATTTCTCAGCACGTAGTCCTCGGCTTCAACAGCTCACTCGGAGCAGCTCAGCCTAATGAGATTATTCAGTTTCCTGTGCGTCTTGCTCCAGGGTATGTTTCAAGGGCCGACACGGTGTCATTTTTCCCTACTCATCTGTCCTACAGCCTAGTATTTGGCGCAGGAAGGGCTCAGCGATGCCGGTGTCCAGGTCTCCCTCCGTGTTCCACAGGCTGCAGGAGCTTCAGCGGGTGCTCGGTTTCCCGCCAATCGAGAGTTTGAAAATAAGCAGCTGCGGACGCCAGGAAGGAGACGGTGCCTCCCACGACGGCCCGCCTGTTATCAACTTCCATCGGTTCTCGCGGTCTCACCGACACGGCAGGTGCGATTTTGGCGTTTGCTCTATGGAGGGAGAAACAGTTTCCTTCAACAAATTTGAGTCCCAGAGATTGTTTTTCCAGCTCTGGGCTGGAGACGCTGTCCATTTTTTCCAACAGGGTCAAAACGTGAAGGGGAAAATATGAGACTGGCCGGTTTAGAGGTAATTTCAGCCGCAGATCGCGAGCTGACGTGTGCGACCAGGGGTCTCAGGGACCCTTTCCCTCAACCCTACCAGCCCACTCGCAGGCTGCAGCTCCCGCCCACAACAGCCCTAGCACTCGGCACCCCGCCCACTGTGGGCGGAGAGTCACATTCTCGCGAGAACACGACGAGCCGTGCCTCTTTAGCTTGTGAGCTCTCGCGAGAAGGGGTTGAGGCGCCGGCGTGCAACCTGCCTGGGCGGCTCTGGTAGGCGTCGCCCCCGCCCGAGTGGCCGCCTCCACAGCTACCTCTGGTGGGATCCGGTTGAAGAGGAAGCGGAGGCGGCGCTCGCCTCGGCCTCTGCCTCGGTTTTCTGTGGGCACTCAAGAGGAAGCACAGGTATCGAAGGTGAGTGGAAGGGACTGGGGAGCTCCGTGGGGGCGGCGCGGGAGGCTGGGTTTGCTGCGGCGGGGCGACGGGGAAAGCGGCGGAGGGCGAATCCGGGCGCGCGAGCCGGGCGGCGGTGGCAGCTTCGGGGCGACCGGACGTGGCCGGGCGATCGCGGTGGAGTTCTGCGCTGCGGCCGCGGCACCCAGGTCGGAGAGGCGGAGGTGGGACCTGGGTTTGGAGGCTGCTGCTCTGGGGCTGGGGGTGCGGTGGCCTCCCCAGGGATGCAGGCGCGCCCCTCGTCCCTGCTTTCCCGGGCAGTCACTCTGTGCCCCGCCCCGCGCCTGTCACCTGGGGCGGACGCCGCGACAGCCGGGGAGGGCGCATCACAATAGGTTGGTGGGTAGCCTCCCATTTAGGAGACAAAGTGGTGGGGAGAGGAGTGAAAATTCCAGTACTGCGCTGCTTGGTTTTATGCTATAACACGATCACCTGTGGTAAAAGCTTTGTCTTTTTCAAACTTGCACAGAAAAGGTTCTGAGTTCTTCAGATGCACGTCCGCTGACACCCCCTCATCTTTGTGCATGGGTTGGGAAACGGGAGAACTCGCTTAGTAATTTGTTAGGTGGGGCCGGTGTGACCAGCTGCGGGCCTAACAGATTTCCTAGTTTTCTCTTCTCCTTTGTGTTTTAAGTCCTTGATTCAAAGTCGCTACTTTAGATAAGCTGAAGATAAGACTTGTCATTTGTGGCTTTGTGCCCTTAGCAAATGAAATTATTTTAAAGGGATGTTGTCATGCTTTTGAAAACTAACAATCTACTGCCGGGTGTGGTGGTGCACGCCTGTAATCCCAGCATTTAGGAGGCTGAGGCAGGAGGATCGTTGAGAGTTCCAGGCCAGCCTGGGTTACAAAGTGAATTCAAGACCAGCCTGAACGGTGTAGTGAGACCCTGTCTCAAAACGCGCGCACACACACACACACACACACAAAACCCAAAAAAAACACTAGCAATCTGAGCGAGACATTGCAGTATATTGATTTATTTGAACGACAGATTCCTTCCAGCCTTCCCAGCTTCCCATTTCCCCTACTCTTACTACACAAATGGGATCACAACTTTTAGAGATAAATTTTGAATAAAAGAAACTGTAGAAATTGGAATAAAATGTACAGTAAGGAATGCAATCATAAGGGCCAAAAGAGTTTTTGGAGAACCCATCAAGACTGAAGTCTGCGCCTTAAAACCAAGGACTACAGTAAATGAATGTAAATGCAGAAACCAGTAGAAAATACGTGGCAAGTACTGTATCTGATGGTAGTTTAAGGCTGGTAACTTTGGTGAGGAGAGTTGTTTTTGAGGGTGTCGGTGTGTTTCATAGATTTTCCTAACATTTGTCAGAGTTTGTGACCTGCTGTTACTCATAAAGTAAGAAGAGAGATTCTGTGTTCAGTCAAGAAAGCTTTCGGTGTCTCAGCAATGTCTTTTACATTCCCACACTTCTTTCTCTCAAAAGAGGGCTTTTGGATGGGCTTTTTACCTTCTCTGTTATTCTTCCATCAGTCTGAATTTTATTGTCTCATCCTTCTTTTCTTTTAAGTGTTGTGAAAAATTTTAATTATTTACTATGAAATTGTGGTCTACTCCGTGGCTTTTTACATTTAGGTGACTTACTGAAGTGTGGAAGTGATCTGGAAAATACGCGCCTTTCAAAGAGATAGGTTATCAGTAACAAACTCACGTGCCTTCAGGTAGTAGGCAAATAATGAAAATACGAAACACATTTGTTTATGCCTTGTCTAAGAAGGACTTCAGTGTTAGGCCCTCCTGGTTAATTCTGTATACATGTATGGATCCTGTCTTCAGCCTTCTCAAGAGAATATAGGAAATCTGTGTTTTTATGTGCAGTCTCTTGATTTTTAAAAATATTGTTGCCTACTTAAAACAGTTGAAAATGACTTCATGTGACCCAGTCAAACCCATACCTATCTATATTTCATTTTGCCCTTTAATACAGTTCAGAATTAATACATTTTATAGTTGGAAAAAAGGAAGTTTAAAACAAGTATGTCAATTAGTTTGCAATTTCAAACCTTAGGAGGACTTGAGGGAAATGTGAAGTCTAATTGAAATAATAGGTAGCTTTAATAGTTTTTAAACACACTGGGACAAATTAAGCTAGTTAACTTCCTGCAGAATTTTCTCCTTATTTACTCTTTTGATTTCTGTAGTTTGTTACCTACAGTCAGCTGTGATCTGAAAATTTTTTTCTTTTTTTTGGTCTTTTTGAGACAGTCTTGCTATGTAGCTTGGGCTGGACTTCTCCCTGTGTAGCTTGGGCTGACCTCAAGCTTGCATCGATACTCCTGCCTCAGCCTCCCGAGTGCTGGGATTATAGGCATGCACCACCATACCTAGTGGTTTGAAAATTTTTTAAATGATGAATTCCAGAAATAATTCAAAAGTTTTTAATTTTGTGATATGTCACTTGTAAATTGCATGTGTAGCATGAGGAATCATGCATTGTCCCACTGTCTCCCACTGGGGATGTGAATCCCTTTTTTGTCCTTTGTAACCACACTGTATATGCTACCCTTCTATTTTCAATTAGTAGGTCTTTTGGCTAGCAGACTGTCATGGTGTCATAGTGTTAATGAACCCTTATTTTACTTAAAAGTGGCCCCAAAGTGCAAGAGTAGTGATGCTGACAGTTCAGATATGCCAGCAAGAAGCCATAAAATGCTTCTTTTAAGTTGAAAAAAATGAAAGTTTTTGACTTAATAAGAAAAAAATTGTATGTTGAAGTTGCTAAGATCTGCAATACATGGTATTTTGAGAGATACTATATTCACATAACTTTTATTATAATATACTGTTGTAACCTATTTTATATGAGTTATTGTTAATCAGTTACTATGCCTAGATTAGAAGTTTATCATAGGTGTGAACGTATAGGAAAAATGTACAATATATAGTGTTCATTTAGCACAGTTCAGGCATCCACTGGGAACCTGGAACATGCACTTTGAGTTGGAGGAAGGACTACTGTATTAACATTTAAAGTGTAGGGATAACTGAAGGAAAGCCTCTCTGTTTATGGTTCAATGACTCAGAGTTCTAAGTTGATTTATAGGCATCTTGTAAGGAAATCAGTTTATTTAGAAATTCTCTATTGTACTTTCAACTAACGTGAAAAATTAAATCCAAAAGGCAGTTGATAACAGTCCACCTCAGGATTTGAATATTTTTATTTGCTATGCTATCCTACATTGTTTCCCTAGGCATTGACTTTTACTGGAAGAAATGTTGATCCCCTGGCAGATGGGGAGGTAGGTAACAATGGGATGAGGAAAGTGTGATGTGAATTAGGTGGTCATGTGCCTTTTCCTTACATTGTCCAGTGAAAGATTGACTTAGATTACTGTAACTAGATTTTCTTAGGTGCTGGGGATTTAGCTCAGCGGCAAAGCGCCTGTCTGGCAAGCGCAAGGTCGTGAGTTCGGTTCCTGGTACTGGAGAAAAACCAAAAAAAAAAAACTAGATTTTCTTGTAGGAAGAGGATGTTTTCAGATTAAACTTTGTGCCTTATATGTAGTAGAGCTTAATGATTTTTGTGGAATTGAACCTTGTGGGTTAAAATTTATATACCCATTAATGGATTGTACTTTAATCACACAGTCTTACTTATATGTATTTGGCCTGTGAGGAATGGGAGTTTTAAAGATCAAACCTAATAGGCGGAATTTAGGCATGTAGAGGGCAAAGTGAGGGTTATCACTCGTGATAAAGGTGAGAGAGGAAGCTAGGTGAGGGACAGTTTTGAAAAGGATGATGAAATGGTTAGTATCTGTTGTGTGTTTGCATTTTACAAAGACTGCTTTTTACAACAAAAGTTATTCAAAGTCATGCAAAACTACATAGAATACAGTTTTTCTTTTTTAGAATAGAACTGCTTTGGGAGTTTGCAGATTTGATTTTCTTACTTTAGCCAAATCTTCTCAAGTCAAGCTAGGCTAATCTCTTCCTCCAATCGCTGTCTCTGAGTAAGAGGTGAGACTGGAGGAAATGTGTATTATGTTTGTGATCTTTGAGAGATTTAAAAATGTTTCTGAGAAATTTGTGTTTGTGAAGATAGTACCTGTTGAGTGGGAAACCATCTTCCTTTCGGGATGTTTTTACTGTGACTTGTAAAGTAGGAGATTCTATCTGGGAAGTAGTTTCTCCCTATTCAGTCCATCCTCTGAAATGCATTCCCAAATGAGGATTAGAAGAAACTAGAAGGGATTGACTATACTTTTCTTGGCACCTTCTGATACAAATTTTGGAACTCCCACTTAACACAGGGTATATATTTTCTATTCATCTGTATGGTAGGTTTATCTGAACAGGCTAGACCTCTACTAGGGAGAAGGAAATGGAATACCTACAGTTCTAACTGGTTGAATTTAATTTACAATGAAAGAAATAAGCTTAGGCTGCTAGTTGCAGTTATATTTTTATCTTTATATTATTCGTTTATTTGTTGGTTTTCAACTAAAGGTAAGGGGAGAAGAGGTAATAACAGATGCTTGCTAATGGAGGAAGAATTTTTTTTTTTTTTTTGAGACAGGGTCTTGCTAGGCAGTTCAGGCTGGCCTTGAGCTCACTTTGTAGCCCAAGCTGGCCTCAAACTTGGAACAATCCTCCTGCCTCAGCCTCCTGAGTGCTGGGATTACAGGTGTGAGCCACCACACGCCCGGCTCTGGAGGAAGAATTATAGGGTGAGTGTCTATAATATAAAAGTCTGAAATGCTCTAAAATCCAAATCCTTTTGAGCACCAACATGATGCCACAAATCTGATTGTTCAGTGTACCCAAAACTTTGTTTCATGAGTAAAATTATTTAAAATACTGTATAGAATTGCCTGTAGGCCGTGTTTCTAAGGTGTTTATGAAGCATTAATGAAGTTTGTGTTTAGGCTTGGGTCCAATCCAGTATCTCATTATGTACATGCAAATATTCCAAAATCCAAAATAAATCTGAAATCTGAAAAACTTCTGGTCCCAAGCATTTCAGATAGGGATATTCAGCCTTTATTAGAACATATTTTCTCTTTAATAGTGTATTTGTTGGGGTTGAAGCTAATGTTGTGTTTCTCCCAGTATGACATCTTCTGGTTTACTTTAGGATTGACATATACCCTGCTAAGAAGATAGCAAAATAGATCTCAAAGATGGAAGAGAAGCAATTAGAATTCAATGAGATACTTTGTGGGAGAAGACTAAGAAGTTGGTAAATGTTAAATGTAGGCAGTGAGTGAACTGGGCATTTGGGATTTCAGCTTTTGGATTAGGGATGCTTAATAGGTAAAGTTGATGCAAATACTCTAAATCTGAAAAACTCCAATATAAACATTTCTAGTCCCAAACATTTTTGGTTAAGGGATATTTAACTTGTATTTGAAATAGAACATAAGGAACAATGATTTCATTTTAAATATGTGACCTTACGTCAGAGATATCTGGAGGGTGTAAGTACCTTTGCTAGTGAAAGCACCTTTTTTTTACCCTACTAATAGTTTAATTATATTATTGTCTTTAAAAATGTAAGGTATCTGTCTTTTCTCATTGCTGGAACAAAATATCCAACATCTGCGAGGTTTTTTTTAACATCCACCAGTTAAGAGGAAAAACTTATTTCAACTAACAGTTTGTAGAGGTTTCAGTCCATAGGTGCCTGGCTCCAAAGCAGGGCAGCGTGGCACAGGGACATGGCAAAAGACAAACAGCCAGGGCAGGGCAGGTAGAAGGCAGCCAGCAGCGGAAGCAGCAGGGAAGCTAGCTTCCCTTTCTCTTTTATCCTATCCAGGCTACAAGCCTTTTGGGTGGTGCTACCCATGCCCAGGGTGGGCCTTTCCATTATCCATATCCAGAACTATGCTAATTCTAATCAGTGGACTAATTTACTACCACACACCCTTAATCCCAGTGTCTCACGTGCTAGATCCAGCCAGCTCCGAAAAGCCCCGCCTGTGAGCGTGTGAGGCTTTGTGGCGTGGCCTCTAGATATAAGCCATAACAGTATCTGATTGCCAGATACAGTTGTACCTCACTATCTGAGGAGGACTGTTGCTGGGAAAAGGATATAAAGTGAAGTGCTCAAATCTGGCATAGAAAATGGAGTAGTATTTGCATGTAATCTATACCCTAAATCCTCCCATATACTTTAAATCATCTCTGGATTACTTATAATGTCTAATACAATGTAAAAGCTATACAAATAGTTGCTGTATTGCATTTTTTGATGGGTGGGAATAATGAAAAAAATCTGTACCTGTTCCTCCATTGGCTGAATCTATGTGCAATTCAGAGCATACAGGGAGCTGATTACTTATTTTTATCTTTGTAGTTGAAATGAGTGATCTATTAGTATTTTTGGTCACAAACTGAAATTAACATTTAGTATTTAGCTGGTGATGAGAGTCTGTTATGGTGAATCACTGATTGCAGTACTACCTGATTAGAAACTATGAGTAATATTTTTTAAGGTCATTTAAAATTGTAATCATACTTTTCTATTTGAGATGTCTTATTTGGGATTCTTTAGCTATGAGTTTAAAAGCAACTCTTGGCCCCATGACGTTAAAGATATTAAGCTCTGTGAGTCTTTGTTTCCCTGCATGAAAAATGTGTATAGAACATAATTGTCAAGAATTTAAAGTTAAAATAAAATATATAAAAGTGCTATATAAGCCAGACATGTGGCACACACCTAGAATCCCAGCATATGGGAGGCTGAGGCAGGAGGATCCCCACAATTTTGAGACTAGCCTGGACTACATAGTCCAGCCCAGCCTGAACTACATAGTGAGACCCTGTCTCAATAAAAAAAAAAAAAACACAAAACTATGCAAACAGTAAATGCTGTATGAGTATAAGTTAGTACTTTGTTCTGTTTTATGCCCAAAAGATAACTGGCATTGTTGTCTTCTTCCCACCCTCTCTATCCACAGTGATCTTGAAATACATGTATCAATTAATTTATGTTCTCATCTGCCTGCCTCATTTGGAGAGGACAAGTTCAAGTGATTGTTTACAGCCTTGTCAGTATGATTCTTCTGGTAGAAATTACAAAGGTTTTTCTTTTAGTAAGGATCAAACAGTAGGAAGCCCCATTTTTTGTTTTCTTGTGCTGGCATTTTTTATGGACTGATACTTGTATTCGGTGTAATTTGAAAGCCAGATAGAAAAATAGGAGGGAAGAAAGAATGGATTGAAAAGAGATTGTGGGGGCTGGGGATTTAGCTCAGTGGCAAAAGTGCCTGCCTGGCAAGCGCAAGGTCGTGAGTTCGGTTCCCGGTACCGGAGAAAAACCAAAAAAAAAAAAAAAAAAAAAGAGATTGTGTAGCACTTAAAAAGTTACCTGTTGGGTAGTGTTTTCTACTTCTATACAATAGGAACTTTTTATTGTTAGTAACTTGGATTATTTCCTTTTAAGGTCATTATAGCAGATGAGTAGAGAATTATCCTGAGTTTTCTCTTTGTAGACTACATTAAATGTCAGCCTAAAAATAAATTCTAAAACAAGCCAAGTGTGGTATGCTGCACACCTGTGATCGGAGCACTGGGAAGCCAGGGGCTGGAGGATTCCAGCAAATTCCAGGTCAGTGTGGGCTATATAGTGAGTTCAAAACCAGCCTGGACTACATAGTGAGACACTGTGTCTAAAATAAAATAAAATAGAGGCTGGGGATTTAGCTCAGCGGCAAAGCGCCTGCCTGGCAAGCGCAAGGTCATGAGTTCGGTTCCCGGTACCAGAGAAAAACCAAAAAAATAAAATAAAATAAAATAAATAAATACAATACAATAAAATAAATTCATTCTAAGACTTAGATACCTAAGAAAGAATCTCAGGCACAGGATTACAACAAACATATTTTATGATTTTTCTTATTTTCAGATGGGCATAAATATAACTGAATTATTTTAAAGGTAATTACTTCATTTTGGGCTTAAATTGGATTTTTCTCACATCTAAAAAGCAAGCAGTACAAGTCTGCTCCTTTCCTCTCTAAAAAGTCTGCTTCTTTCTGCTCTTCCTTTATTCACTTATACTTTGTTTTTTTTTGTAGTGCTAAGGATCAAACCCAGGGCCTTTCATATGCTAGGCAAGTGCTTTACCATTGAGTTACACCCTCGGCTCCATTTAGAATTTTTGTTAAGTCTGAATTTTCCATTAACTGCGGGACCCTCTTATTTCCTTCTTACTGAATTTTCCAAGTTGCCTGAGTTCCTCCTTTAAAAAAGAATATTTAGATATTAAACAATAATGGGATTATAAAATCATAATACTGAAAGTACTTTACATTTATTAATGCTATAAATTTTGAAAGAGAAAACTGAGGCATAGATCAAGCCCCATTAAGTGATTTTGATAAAAGGTAGTAAGGGATGCCTAGTAGTAGAAAGGCTGAAACTAGAATAACAGACTTACATATCTCCTAAGTGTTTATTCTAGTGTTTCCTCAAGTGGGTTTCATGTACTACCTTCCAGCTGATATATGAAAATGAGCTTTATGTGGTATGAAGAAAACAAGAAAACTTTTCTATTGTATCCTTTTTTCATTTTCATTTTGTGTGTGTATGTGTGCACATGTGTATACATAATACTGATATGATAATCTGTGTGAATTACAAATATACACATATGTAGCTTTTCATTTTAGTTGAAATCAACATATTAAGGGAAAACTGGTATATTTTTTTAAAAAAATGGTATGTAATCTTTGATCATCTTTGCTTCCCTAGTTCAAGTCTATTAAATGTTATTTACTAGGGAAGCAAAGATGATCTTTTTAACAATGTGAAACTTGGGAGAGGTAAGATGTTAGGAAGGAAAGAATCTTTTGCTTAAATAGTTAACCAGTTCATGTTTTGGAATCTTACCTGTCATTTTTCTGCAAAAATGGGTGCTAGTCTCTAAAAGGTTCACCATCACTGGCATTTTGATGGGTTGTATATTAAGTTGGAAAGGCAATATATTATGATTGAAAAAACACTGAATTTGACTACAGGGTTGTGGATCTCAGTTTTATGTATTGGTTCTCTAGTGTTAAGGCAAGTTATTGAAATGAGCCTTAAATCAGAGATCATTGAATATAAGAAAACAATTTTTTAAAAACTGGAACACTACCTGGAATATTAAGTCACAAAGACATCTAGAGTGTTTCTGTGTAAGCAAGTATTTTGTCTCTGGGCAAATTTTTTTTTTTTACTTTTTAAAAATTTATTTATTTTGATATCAGGAATTGAACTCAGGACCTTGTACTTGCCAGGCAGTGCTGTGCCACTGAACTGTAGCCCTAGCCCTCAGGGCAAATTTTAGACTCTTTAAAATGAAGCACTTGTGCTGGGCATGGTGGTGCATGCCTGTAATCCCAGCACTTGGGAGGCTGAGACAGGGGGGCTGAGACAGGAGGATCTTGCAAGTTCCAGACCAGCCTGGGCTACAAAGTGATCTCAAGGCCAGCCTGAACTGCATAGTGACACCCTGTCTCAAAAAGACAAAACAAACAAACAAACAAAAAACAATGAAGCACTTGTAAGGGAAAAGAACTTTGGTGGTAAAGAGTCTGATGTTTTGCTTCATTTATCCTAGCAAATATGGTAGTTATCAGCCATGTATGGTTATTTAAATTTAAGCTAATTAGAAAAGAAAATTTTAAAATTTATCCTTCCTTTGTAGTAGCCACATGTTATGTACCTAATAGCTACATGTGGCTAGTGGTGACTTTTCAAACAGTGCAGATGTAGAACATTTCCGTTATGCAAGTTGGGCCATACTGCAGTCTGCTGGGGAGTGCTACAGTCTGAATTGAATGATATTTAGAACCTTATTTAGCTTGTTATTGATGGGAGGTAAACAGACAAAAATCTGAAAGGAAGGAAGATAAAGATAAAAATGAATAGGTCAAAATGGAGTGACATAGTACAGGTTTTATGAAAAAATTAAATAACATTAAAAATTGTTATGAAGGAAGAAAAGAAGGTACTGCTTACGAGCTTGACTTTGTTCAGGGAGTGTTGCTTCTTACGAGTTGAATGTAATCTCCTTTGACTTAGGTACTTCTGCAGCTTATAGGAGCTTTACCATATTAAGTATGTCAAGGTGATTTGCTTCAATTAAGATATTTTTGATTTTGAAGGCAAAACTATTTGGATATAGTAGAATAGGAAAGTCATAAGCATAGAAGACAATAATATATATCTTTAGATTGTTAAAAAATCATACTTGTATCTTTTAGTGAGTTTTGAGAA
Source organism: Chinchilla lanigera (assembly GCF_000276665.1). Lineage (NCBI taxonomy): Eukaryota > Metazoa > Chordata > Mammalia > Rodentia > Chinchillidae > Chinchilla > Chinchilla lanigera. The sequence continues at coordinate 28,799,263 of NW_004955414.1, read as the reverse complement.
CTTAACACTATGAAAGATATCTAGTTACTTGCAGTGCTAATCTCATGTAATGTAGGTCTTTGTAAATGCTTAAGATTTGGAAAGAGCTTCAAACATTTATTGAGCTGTTAAAGAAATGTAAAATATGTTTTGAAGTATTAATACCTTTTTTCTTTTTTTTTTTGTCTTTTTGAGACAGGGTCTCGCTATGCAGTTCAGGCTGGTCTTGAGCTCACTTTGTAGCCCAGGCTGGCTTCGAACTTGCAGTGCTCCTCCTGCCTGAGCCTCCTGAGTGCTGGGATTACAGGCATGTGCCACCATACCTGGCAATACCTTAATTAAGAAGTCAACAAAATTTTATGAAAGTATTACTTATAACTGCAGCAAATCAGAAAAAGATAAGCCTTGATATTGAAAGGGCTTCTGTGTGAAGTAAATAGGCATCTTTGAGGAGTATTTTGGAGAAACATAGGGTTCATTTGATAATATCTTAAAATTTTTTTCTAAGGATGTTATGCTTTTCTCCTTTTTTAATTGATACACATCTCCTGAGGGCACCTATTGGCATTAGAAATTCAGTGATTTTTATTTCCTTTGCATTAGTGGGTTATGTTAAATAAAATGTCCTTCAGTTTCTTTTCATTTGGATTAGTAAATTAAAACATTCAATAAATGATTATATACAAGGGATATTAAACTGTGAGAATACAAACATGAATTATACATTGTTCTTTTCCTCAAGTATCTGATAGTATTATGGGGAACGTGGCAGAAACATTTTGCTACTGCACGCGTAATGACATATATAAGCAATATAAAAACTGTACTTAGGCCATAAAATTAACATTTTGCTACTGCACACATAATGACATATATAAGCAATATAAAAACTGTACTTAGGAAGAAAGAAGAAAATTTTTATTACAAAGTTACTTCCAAATACTTTGTTGTAGAATCCAGCATTATCATTAGAAAAACAATATGTAGAAAATTCAAATGACATGAGAGGGGATACAGTGAAAATTAAACTTCCCTTTTATTCTGCCATTTCCTTACAGGCAGCTAAGTCATTTTTATGTGATACTGTTTTCTAACCATTACCTTAGAACTTACCTGTTGTGTTGTGTCATTAGATTTTGTACCGCCTGTGTCTGCAGTTCTGTTCCCATTTCTTTTCCATCTGTTGTTGTGCCCATCAGATTATTCATTTCATTCTTTTCAGCTAGAGCTAAATTTCCGTTTTGTTTTTTGAATTTTCACTTCTCTGCTGAAATTTCTGTTTTACTCAAAACTGTTTTCTTCTTTTAGTTCTTTGTATATACTTTAATTCTTTAAATATCCTTTAAAGTCTTTGCTAAATCAGTGTCTTAGCCCACTTGGAAAAAATATTTATTGACTTTTACTGTCTTATTTCTTCTCATATTTCATAAATTTGGTTGAAATCTGGACATTGTATTCTTTATTAACTTGGTCTACTTGGGGGCAAAGTAGAGGGCAGTCCATTTTGCTCCTCTGTAATTTGGCAATTAGTCAAGAGGTTAGGCAGAGATTGTATTTGTGTTTTAGAATTGCCCCTCTCTGTGAATCTGTTCGGGGAATTCCTTTTTAATTTCCACTTCACCTTTTCATGGTGGTCTCTGTCCTGTGAGTAAGGGCTTCACTTTCTGCTGCTTGAGCTGTGTATGGTTAGGGAATAGACTCAGTAAGTACTTCAACTCAGATCTCACATAGTTTTTAAGGGTAGATTCTTCTGTGGTTTATACCTCCTTTTTTGCCAGGCTACCTGGGATCGCTTCCTACATATGTATGTAATTCAGCTGTCAGCTAGGGATTTGAGTAGGGTTTGTGCTCAGATTTTGGGTCTCACATCTCTGTAATTCTTTCACTTTCAGTATGTCTGCCTAAATTTCCACCTGCACTGCCATCCCTGAAGTTTTCTTCACCATTTGAGTTATACAGCTGCCTGATTTTTGTCAGTGAATTTGTGGAGGGAGGGGAAGGCACTCAGCAAAAAGAACTTGGAACTGAACTTATAATTCTGTCCCTTCCCATTATAGCTTTTCAAAGGTAAACTTTTCTTTCATTACTGTTTTCTTCTAAACACACTCTAGCGTTTTTAAATAGGATTTAAAAAAGTCTATCCAGATTTAAATAATTGTTTTCTAGAAGGAAGATTCATGATCACATCATCTGGCTGTATATGTAGGAGTTTCCTTTTCATCTCTGATTACGATTTTTTTAAAAAGTTGCTTCTACCTGGTTTTTTTTTTTTTTTTTACCAGGAGTTGAACTCAGGACCTTGCGCTTGCCAGGCAGGCACTATGCTGTTGAGCTATATCCCTGCTGCTTCTACCTGTTTTTGCCCTTCATAATTATCTGTGTAATATTCAGTCCCTGAGGGTCCTCCAGTTCTTTTTTTTTTTGGTACTGGGAATCGAACTCACCTCGCCAGGCACTGTGCCACTGAATTATATCCCCGCCCTGGTCCTCCAGTACTTTATTCCTAAAACTAAGTTCACTTACCTGTGAATTTATGGGTTTATATTAAACTCCATTGGAAAAAAGTGGGTTAACCATCATGAGGAAATTATAGACATTTTCTAGAAAAATTTCAAAACTCTCATGGTGATTATTATATACAAGGGAGGGTGATTGAAAAATATGCAGAATGTTTAAATTTTTAAAATTTATTACAGTAAAAGACACATTGCCGTTAATCCCTCTTAGAATACTCCCTTTCACTTTGAAGATGTCGTCCTTCATGTTTTTACAAAACATGATAAAAAATATGGTGAATGTTGGTCTTGAGTGCCAACATTACATTGTGTCCTGGTCCACCGTGATTATCAGATCTGGTGCTCTGCAACTTCTGGATCTTCCCCAAAGTCAAAATGGTCATGAAAGATAAACATTTTGAATTGATCGAGGCAGCCATGACAGCACAAGTAAGGGACAAAGAACTGTTTCAGACAGTGGCAAGAATGATGGGATAACTGTATTCAAATTACGGTGATAATTTAAAAAAAATTTATAACACTTTTTCATCACACCTCATTTTCTTGTATAATCTCTACTTCTAAGCATGTATGCTTATTAAATTGCTACTGAAGTAAGGCTGCTCACCAAATGTTAGGCCAGTTAAACCAAGAGACAAGGTGTTGAGGCAAGGAAGGTAGTAACTGCATTCGAAGTACTAGCTGATTAAAAGATGGAGGACTCTGGTCCAAAGTCCATTTTGCTTGGAAACTGATTTAGGAGTGATATCATATATGGGTGATCGGTGTTCCCAGATCTACAAAAAGAGTAATATTGTAGACATCGAAGGAGTGGGTACTGTTAAAAAAGGAATGCCACACAAATATTACCATGGCAAAACTGGAAGAGTCTATGGTGTTACCCAGCATGCTGTTGGCATTATTGTAAACAAGCAAGTTAAGAGCATTAATGTGCATATTGAACCTATTAAGCAATCTGAGAGTCAAGATAGTTCTTTTTCTTTTTTTTTTTTTTTTTTTCTTTTGGAGACAGGGTCTCACCATGCAGTTCAAGCTGTCCTTGAGCTCACTTTTAGCCCAGGCTGGTCTTGAACTTGCAACAGTCCTCCTACCGCAGCCTCCTGAGCGCTGGGATTACAGGCATGCACCACCATGTCCAGCCCAAGATAGTGTTCTTAAATGCATCAAGGAAAATGATCAGAAAGGAAGGAAGCTAAAGGGAAAGGTAGCTTGGTTCAGCTGAAGTGCCAAGCCTGCCTGGCAAAAGAAGCATGCTTTGTGAGAACCAGTGGGAAGGCAGCTGAGCTGTTAGAACCCATTCCCTGTGACTTCAAGGTGTAAGCTGGGGATGTAGCTCTGCTGTTCCGTGCCTAATTAGCAGCTAGGGTGTTCTAGGTCCTGGGTTCTAGGCCCTGCGTTCAATATCCAGTACTGCTTAAAAATGAAAAAAGGTCTTAATTTGTAAGAATGGTTTTCTTTATTTAACAAGTGTTTGGTGCTCTTGCCCCAGAGAAGTACTTAGAGCAGAATTTTTTTTTTTTTTTTTTGGTACTGGGATTAAAACTCATGACCTCAGGCTTGCCAGGCAAGTGCTTATGCTGCTGAGCTATATCCCCAGCTCCATAAAACAGATTCTTATTGTGCCCAGTTGTGTCATGTGTTTACTCTTCATAGTCAGTATTTTTCTTCTTGAAAGATGGGAGATTTTTATGCAGATGTATAACCAAATGGCAGTATATTTATGAACTATTTTATTGGCTTGAAGATACAGTAGTTTCTCCTAATTGCCCTGGGGAAAAGATGAATGAAAATAAATGGAGTGCAGCCTGTGGCATTAATTAAATAAATTGTTTAAAGCAAAATAAAAGATAATTATTTCCTCCTGCTCTTCTTGTCTTTGATTAGTTTTCCCAGGAGCAGTTTCTGACATAGTGGCCAGTGGATAGGCTAGGAGTAGCTGCCCCCAGGCTTTTTGGTTGATTGTATACTTTACCTGATTATTGGGGAAAACAAAGGTCAGGTGAAGCTAATAGGGTGTCTTAGTTACTTTTCTCTCATTGCTGAGACAAAAATGACACCCAAAGTTAAAGAGAAAAAGGTTTATTTAGCTGACAGTTTGTAGAGGTTTCAGTCCGCATTCACCTGGGTCCAAGGCAGGGTGGTTTGGCAGAAGGGCATTGTAGAGGAGAAATGGTTCATGGTGGCAGAAGAAGAAAGCAACCAAGCGGGGAGGGATGGGTGGGACATGACACACACACTGGACGGACAAGATTTTGTCCCTTATATTGTATGCAGGCAACTCACCCTAGGGTGGGTATAATCCTCACACCTTTAATCCTAGCCAGAACTATGCCAAACCAATCAGTGGACTGATTTACTAATCACACACCCCTAATTCCAGCATTACACACTCCAGATTCAGCCAGCTCTGAAAAAGACCTATGACTACATGAGGCTTATGGGGGACATCTAGACACAAACCATAACAAGGGAAGAAACGGGGAGAAGAGAAAGAAGAGGCGAGGAGAGAGATTGAGATGCAGGAGCAGATGGTCTATGGAACCATGCGAGGAGCTTTTTTTCATCTCTGTTACTGGGATATTTGAGGAATGATCCTTAACTTACTCTAGTGTCTTGTAAATCACTTAATAGATACTCAATAGTGCCTAAATGAAATCCAGAAAATTTTATGCCAGTGTGGCAAAGAGGGTGGTTAAATTGAAGAAATCATTAGACATTACAAAACAGTACATAATGTATATCAGTTGCCTTTTAACCATTTAGTTTTATCTATAGCTTAGTGATTAAAAAAACACGTACTAGAATATGTAGGCAAATGGGCACATTTCCCCCAAATATCCCAACTTGAATTTTACTTGTTTTTAGTATGCCTGTATTCCTATGACTATTGAGTATAAGAAGTGGCAGGATATCTTTTACATGGTAATACTGTAGTTTTATTGACTAATGAGATGTGAATATGATATTTCAGTGTCTTTTTAGTTGCTTTTATTATAGACAGCTAAATTAGATAGAAATTAATAGACAACTAAAGAGAGATGGGGCCCTTGAGGGAGTCAGTGCAGAAGATGAGACACAGCGAGATTGTGGCTGGAGGGAAATCTGAAGAGAGCCAGGCCTCAAAATGGAGGTGGAATAGCCAGACCTGCAAGCCTCCCTAGCTCTAAACAGTACCTTGAGCTTATACTGTGATTAATAACATTTGGTCCAGTGAGCCCGGATAGGCATCACACACAGGGACGGCTGACCAGAACATCTGGATTCCCTTTCCAGGAATGCCTTTGTTCTTTCCATATACCCTTGCTCTGTGGCTCGTTTCCCTTTCGGATCAGTATTAGCTAAGCAACTACACATACTTGTAATCCTTTAGGTTAATTATTGTTTGACTCACATTGTACCCGCGTTGTGATTTTGCTATTTAAAATACATTTGACAAAGCCTCAGTGGCCACCCACTTGGGACCCTCACGGAAATCCAAAGCTATTCTTCTTATTCCCAGTAGCACTCTCCTAACTTCCTCCTTCGGTTTGTAACTTCATTGCTCGATGTTGTGAGGCTACAACTCAGCACTTCTGACATCTAACAGATTGGGAATTATTTTCCCGGTAACACTTCTATGTGAACACTTCTGTTTTTTTTCCTGTAAAATACATGTTTATTAATTTCAGTAAGACTGATTAGGAGAACACATACTGGCAATTTCCCTGCTGCTAGATGTGTAGCACCCACTGTAATAATGGTAGAATATCTGCATCTGAATCTCCCTTACCCATTTCTGGTACTTTAGTTTTTTGGTCACTGCCTCCTGTCCCTTAGGATTGTTCTTCACGTCAGAGGATGTCTGTGGCTATCCTAGTCACGTGTGTGTCTGATAGTTAAGGGTAAGGAAGAGAAAACGGCCTTGTAAAAAAATGTCAATCCCTAAAACAGTTTACTGGAAGACTGAAGAAGTCAGGAGAAAATGTTCTCACTCTCATTTTACAGACTATCCTAAACTGCTACATCTTTCTCTTTCCTTATTTTTTTCTTACGATTCTTCATAGTTTTTATCTTTGTTGTGGTGACTTTTCCCAACTTTTCCCTTTGTTTCATTTCATTCTCTTTTTTCTTTTCTGCTTCATCTCTTCAGTACAGATAACTTCAGCCATGATATAACATTGAAATTTTGATATTTCCTTTAAAAGAAACATTTTCATTTTTATAATTAAAATCTCAAATGAAATTGAGGTATTTTTGTGTTCAAAATAATTTCATGGTTTTGATGTTCAGCTATCACCTGTTTGATTTTTTTTAATGATCCAGTGATCCTTCAGGAAATAGATTTCTTTTTCTAGGTGCCTTCAGCAAATAAACTATATAGTGTTTGCTTAAGGATTTGAATTAGCTGTTGTGCAGTACTCATTTTTCACCTTTTCCATTTTTGTTTCACTTATTGATGTACCTACCCACATATATTACATTAAGATGTTCAAAGCTGGGCGTGATGGTGCACGCCTATTCCCATCACTTGGGAGGCTGAGGCAGGAGTATTTCTGTGAGTACAAGGCCACCCTGGACTACGTAGTGAGTTCAGGACCAGCCTGGACTATAGAGTGAGAACCTGTCTCAAAAAAACCAAAGATGTTCATTCATTATGAGATTTTTCCATTGTTTTTGGAAAGAAGGTAATAAGTACCTACAAGGAAAAATTATGAAACAGCCAAATAATTTCTCTGAAATGAAACAGTTTCTTCTACTTATTTTGATAAAGTCATAATTTTAATGGGGTTATATCTTTGGTGTTTGCAAAGTTGTACTGAAATACCATGTAAAACTCAGGAAAATAGAGTATTTTCCCAGTTTTGGAATTTCACTTTTACTTTTACATACAACTTCCCTGAACTTGCTTCTGTCAAAGCCAGCTTAGGGCCGGGTGTCAGGAAACCTAGGTTTATGTGAAATTTATGTAACTGTGTTTAAATTTGGACAGAGTTATATAAATTTGCTTGTCATTGGTTTCTCTTTTGGTATTTACATTCTAAAAGTCAATTCTGATCTATTTTCAAACAAGTCTGAGGGTTTTCTTTTTTAGTTTTTGAGACAGGGTCTTGCTATGCAGTTCAGGCTGGCCTTGAGCTCATTTTGTAGCCCAGGCTGGTCTTGAACTCACAATGATCCTCCTGCCTCAGCCTCCTGAGTGCTGGGATTACAGGAATGCGCCACCACGCCCAGCCAGAGCATTTTTTAAGATCAAAAACAACATGTGTATTAAATTCTTATTGCTCTTTATAATCTTACCATTGGCCAGCATTATGAACTTCAACAAAATTACCAAAATTCTGAGACTGTTTTCTCTTCTGTATGTGGAGATTCTAATGTGTACTTTGCAAGGTTATTGTGAAGATTAAATTGGATAATGAATATACTTTTAAAAGTGCTTAGTTAAGGTACTCTGTAAAGCTGTTTTCTTATAATTTCATAGAACTATAGTAGATTTAAGGTACAAGCCCTGTATATGAAAGATTTAAGTATATGATTGTACTGATAAGGCCGTTTTGTGGTAATTTGCACCATCAGGAAACATATATATTTATTTTTGAGCAAAAATTAAATTTCTATTCTGGGTCATTAACTTGGTTAAAGAAATAATAACATTGTTATTTGGTCTTACTAGATTGTTAAGCATCTTAACTTTTAGTGATTAAGAATTGTGCTTCAGCCAGGCATGGTGGCACACACTAATAACCCTAGCCCTGGGAGGCTAAGGAGGAGGCTCACAATTTAGAGCCCAGTCTGGGCAGTTTAGTGAGACCCTGTCTTTATTTTTTTTATTTTTTAGTTTTTTGTCTTTTTGAGACAGGGTCTCGCTATGCAGTTGAGGCTGGCCTTGAGCTCATTTTGTAGCCCAGGCTGTTCTTGAACTCGCAACGATCCTCCTGCCTCTACCTCCTGAGTGCTGAGATTACAGGTGTGCACCACTACGCCTGGCGAGACTCTGTTTTTAAAGAATAAATAAAATAAGGTCACTGTGGAGGCCATGGGTTCAATGCCCACTACCACACACACAGAAAAAAGTGTTCCAAAAGAACTAAAATAGCTTTTACCATTTTGATTTTATATTGATGTTTAGAAACACGAAGTCCTTGAACAAGAATTAAGTATATTCATTAAAATTTAAATAATGTATTATTAATTTGTTGCATAAGGATAGCAAATTTAATAGATGATTGAAATGAAAAGTACCTAAAAATTTATGGGGCTTATTTTCACCTGATATGTGATTAGTATTTTATGATCTATTTGTCACTTTAAAAATATGTCAGAATAATATCAAGTATGTAAAATTCTATGGCTGTTTCATTCTACATGGAATAGATTTCAAGGTAAACACTACTCTTTTATGTAGGTTATGGGTGCTACATGTGTGCTCTCAGAGCAATAGTGTGAGGAAACTTGAAGTGGGATGGCAGGACGGCCTCATCCCTATGACAGTAACTCCAGTGATCCAGAGAATTGGGATCGGAAATTGCATAGTAGACCTCGTAAACTTTATAAACATTCAAGGTAGGTAGAAAATACGTATTGCACATACCAAAACTCTGCTAAATCTGATTATAAAGACTACTTACTACTGCATTTGTGGCAAGTCCTGTCAGAGACGTGGGGGAGACTAGTTTACAAAGTACAGTATTGTGCATGTTTGTATTTCTACTTAAATAATTTTTAGAAAAACATCTTTCCTTAAGTTTTTAATATTTGTATGGATATATACTGTTGTCTAAATTATGTGAGAATCTTAGTTGACCCTGTGATTTTAATTGGTTAAATTGGAAACTGGCAAACAGAACTGTTCTTTGTATTTGAAATTCTGGAATAGAAAGTTATTTTTATGCTATAAATAATTAAGTATGCAGATTACACATGGTAATTTATAGGTGTGTGTCAATGTTTGCCTGTATACATTTTTAACCATGTGAATTTATATTGTGTTGTCACATTGATCCTAGTGGAAAATTAATCTTTCTAGAATAACTCTACTTGTCATTTAAAATTTGATGCATGAAATGAAATTTCATTTAAAAGTTTCCACTCATCTATATATTCATTTTTAAACTTTCATTTTGTGCTCTGTGACTAATTAAATGAGGAATGCTTCATTTAGAGTATTTTGTGGTTTGATATTTTAAGGTGTTGACAGCTCATAAACTTCGCATATTACAGGTATGTAAGCATGTTTTCATAGAAAATTTTGCTTTATGAATATCACTTAGAGGATATTTTTGAACATTTAACTTACTTCAATATAAAATTGTCCTTATCACTGATAATAAATACCAGCTATTCAAAAAAGATAATAAATACCAGCTATACCAACTTTCTTTAAAGAAATGCTATGATAATTGAAATCCTTTTTGTAATTTTAAAGAAATGGTTCAGTTTCTTTTAAATTGTATATTAAAGTTAGAAAACATGAGTTACTTTTTAAAATCTTTTGAGAAGATGAATTCAACTGTAGTGGACTTTTGATGTGATGAGGCTTTAAAATGTAAATGTTAAGTTGGATTTATTAATTTGTAAGTATATGCCAAGTGGTATGAATGTTTTTGGTTTGTGTTTTTTGTGTGTGTCCTCTGAGTGGGAGTCTAATTGGTTTTCATTGTTTTTGAGACTAAAGAGGTTTTAATTTTATCACATATATGGGACTATATTATCTACTATGTTTTATATGTGTGTTTTCAGGGGAATTATGATACCTTTCCTAATAGTTATTTTTCTGTTAATGTACAATATAGCATTCTTAAGTGAAGAAATGACAGGAGTGGAAATAAGTCATTGTTTTTTAAAAGCTACGTGCATACAGTGGGAAAAAATTTATAAAAATGTACATTACTGGGGCTGGGGATTTAGCTCAGCAGCACAGTGCCTGCCTGGCAAGTGTGGGGTTGCGAGTTTGATTCCTGGTGCTGGAAGAAAAACAAACAAAAATGTACAGTACTTTTTTTTTCCATTGCTGTTGTTATATTGAAATATAACTTGTGGATGGTTGTGTCATCAGTAATTTTGGTGCTCTTTTTAGCTACACAGGATTGTTTGAAAGAGAAACAGGAAAGTCAAATAAAAATATCAATAAATTGATTTTAAGAGTTTGTTTTCTTTATGAACAGATTGAAAAAAGTATGGTTTGACTTTTTTATTTTTAATTTTGTGTGTGTGTGTGTGTGTGTGTGTGTGTGTGGTACTCGGTATTGAACTCAGGGCCTTGTGCATGGTAGGCAAGCACTTTACCACTGAGCTACATCCCCAGCCAGTTTGACTTTCTTAATATGATACATTGGGAGTTGATAGTTACCTACTTTTTGAGAAGTTTTAAAAACTAACAACCAGCAAACTTTATTAAGAATGTATCCTCAGTTCCCGAGTGTCAAGATAACATGGAATGCTTTAATAACCACAGATGGTTCAATTACAAGACTACAAAGAATTTAAACTGTAGTCGTGAATTGTAAAATAAAGTTCAAAGAAGGAATCAGTATCAACTTTACTGGAGGAAAATAAAGACAAGCTAATCCTCAGATGATTAAAGTATTAAGGTAGATGAAGGACATTTCTGTCAGGGACCTTCATGGGATTACCTTGACTGGATCTGAACCTGGAGTTCTGGATAGAACTACAGCCTCCATTTGTCAGATGAAAAAAATGAGGTTAATAGCCTTTCCCAAAGCTGTCCAACTTGTAGATGGCAAAGTGGAATTTGTGAACAAGTTTCTCATCCTTTTTCACTATTAAATAACATACTGTAATAGGCCAGGTATAATGAACCTCTGCTACCCATCAGCTAGCTTGAAGTTAGCAACTCATAGAGATTTTGTTTCATCTATTCCTCTATCTACTTACCCCCCCCTTTTTTTTTTTTAAATTACCTACTAAGGGATGTTTGGGTAAAGGAAAACCACACTAAACAGTGGCATAAGTTAAGGATTATTATTATTATTTTGTACATAGGAATTACAGAAGTAGGAAATGGCTGATGTATGTTTAGTTGCCTAGGGGTTAAAACTCTCTGATTTGCTTGGCTTTCCTCTTGTAGTCAGTGGCTGTAGGCATCATATACACCTTCTAGACAAGACTAAGGAGACAATGGGAAAGGGATTCACTTATATCAGGAAATTAAATTTCTCAGAAATTCCTATGGTATTTGCTTACAGTTCATTAGCAAGAACTATGTCATTTGGCCAACTTGGGATCAGGAGGATTGAGACTATAGTTTTTAAACTACCATATTGCTAACTCGAGATATGAATAAAATGACTTAAATGAATAAAAAGTAAAGAAATGATCATTGTTATCTTTATTGGTTCAATTTTTGTAGATGATGCCAGTCATCCTTAAGTCTATGTTGTTATATATATATATATATATATATATATATATATATATATATATATATATAAAATACCGTATATTTTTAGCTTTTTACTTTTGATTTTTTTTCTCACCTTTGCTGGCTATGATCCAAAGAAATTTTTAATTTATGAAAGTAATAATAATAGTTACTTTCTTATGTGTATGTATTCAATGTTGACATTTTAGGGTTTGTTTATAATTGCTACTCCATCTACTACAATTGAAGGTATTCATCTCTAAATGTTCTTTTGAATATAGGCTCGATATGTATAGTGCTGTAATATAAAAGATAAGACAGAGAAACTGTTCTGGACATAGCTGAACTTCAGGATACCTGTGATCTTTTCAGTTGTATACAAATAGTCTAAAAATTAGTGAACTTTGTTTCTCTGTGAATTGTTGTATAACTTTGTTCCTGTGTGAATTGTTGTGCAGTTAATACCATAGTGGAGGGGCTTGATAACTTGCTAAAGATGTTAAAGGTCATTTCACTTGAGGAATATTTGGCCTGAATAGTGACACCTTTTCTTTGAGTTAAGAATTAGAGGAGTTTTTGCTGTTTAAAAAAAGAAAAAGAACACCTCTTCTTTATAATATTAAAATGTCTAGGTAAATAATAAGCTAAAAGCTCTTGAATATTTTGAATTGTATAGAATATGAGTTTATAAAATTTCAGTCATCTGCAGTCTGCTCAGGTTACTAAAGATAAATGCATCATACGTTGAATATCAGACTTTGCCGCAAGGTTTCATTCCCATGTAGAAGTACGCATGCTCATTGCTTCTGAGGCTGCACGAAGTATGAGCTTGTCAGTTTTCTTTTGTAAGTCACTCCGTAGTCCCAGTTTCACCATCAGTTTAGAATGGAAAAGTTTGGTTGCTCAAAAAAATTTTTATTGGGTAGATTAGTAAAAGTCCAAGTAATATTTTCTCTCTGGCTTTAAAGACAAGCTTTACTGTTCAGAATGAATGGGCAAATATTGAAGGGAATAAAGGAAGTTAGCTGTATCCTAGTTTTCTAAAACCTGGCAAGCTGGCAGAGCTAGAATTAGCTTTACAGATGGCATTTGGCAACATATCTACATATCTCTGAGCCCTTGTCTCCTGCGTTTCCTTCTGCTTGTCTATCAATTACAACGTCCAATCACTGCTCAGAGATGGAGAAATGGGATGATCACAGCTCGCAAGATGCTGTTTGGTTAGAAACGTCAGTGCTGCACAACCCACGGCTGAGTCAGTGTCTGTGAGAAAATGAACTGAATTAATATATAGAGGGGGTTGGATCTCTGAACATTTAAAGCCTAAATAATCTGCAACAGCATTATTACACAGTAGAGGGAGGAAACTAAAGGAAGTCTATGGACAGGTGAAGTAGGGGGAGACTGGAAAATTTTCTGATTGTTCAGAGGAATCTTGAAGATGATGGAAATATCAGATGTGCTAAAGTTTCCTAGTAATGCCCAAGGATGCTGACCTGGCTTTCAGTGCTGCATTGTTTGAAAGAAAAGAATCCCTTTATACTCTGATTGCAAAATTTTTTTCTTGTTTTTGTGTGTCTACCTTGGCATATACTAAAGGAAGGTGTGTATTCATTTATTACATGATATCTCTGGGTTATAATTATATACATATATGCTATATGAGAAGATTGAGAGAGATGTTGGCTTTCTTTTCATTATGACCATTTACATTTCTAGATGTAAATGATCATATATTTTTGTCACATTAATGGCATTATTTAAAATAAATGGCTTATATTTTTATTGTTTTCAGGGGTTGGATGCATTTTTTATTTCAATGTATTGTTTGGTTTTATATTTTCTGAATATAAAAAATTTAAGAAAAGACTAATTTGAAATATTTTTGCTATATTTGAAAATAAAATTCAAGATAAAGAAATGAAATAATTGAAATAATTTCCTAAAGGTGAGGTTGAATATATTTTTACTTTTGGATGAATTAAGGACTAGTTGAATTACTTAATAATAGTACTTCATAGGACTAAATGTATTTGAACAATAAACTTCTACAGTTAAAATGGTTAAAATAACTTACTTGGTCATTTGGTTAAAATAACTTACTTTCTAGTCTTAAAGAACATACACTGTGAACAGATGATCTAGATACTGTTGCTGAAGCAGAGAATAAGCCAGATAAGTTTTGGATTAGTACAAATTGATTTTCAATCAGATAAAATTTCTAAATAAATTGTTTTTTCAGTGAGCTTTTAAATCTTAATAGGTGACATTGCTCACCTGATCAAAAAATTCTAGCACAATTTGAAAATTTTAAATAATATATTTTTCCTTCTGTCATTATACTTCCTACTAATCCTTCATTTTGTAGGCACTTTTGGGATATTCAGTATTTTAAAATTATTCTAATGTATATAAGTAGTTTATAACATTTTCCTTAAAATGTAAGGTTTTTAAATTTTAATTTCTAAAAATATAAATGGTCATTTTGATGGTTAGCATGACTTCTCTGTGTGTGGGGGGGGTCATGCATTTGGCTTTTTGGTGTGGTTTTAGGTATAGAAATTTTTTTTAAGCTTCTGAGAGTACTACAGTTATAAAAGCAGAATCTTGAGCTGGGTAATTTTTGGAATACTTCCTCTGGTTCTGCTGATTCTTTTAAGATAGTGCCTGTTTTAGTATAAAAGAGGTATGTATGCATTGCATACATTTGGTAAGCACAGAAAAGTATATGAAAGAAAATAAAAATGTTATTGTACTATCAAAAGAAATACACTTCAAATATTTTGTTATAGAAACTTTTTCTGCATTTGTATATAAATATATTTAAAGACTAACATGTATACTTTAAAATGATTTCTAGATATTGCTGTATGTACTGTTACATAATCTATTGTTTGAAAAAAGGGAAAATTATAAACATTCTTTGTGTCATAAAATCATCTCCTATGGCAAAATTTTTAAGAATTGCATGATGTTCTTCTGATACTTGATTAGGGAAATGATCAATGTGATTCCACAAGCATAAATTTCTTCAAAGAGGAAGAACATCTTAGAAAGCTAAGTAAAAATATAATTTTGATATATTCTGACCAAAAAAATCCTTAGTGTGATTACAAAGTGAGCTCTTTAATGATATACATATTATTTTTTAAAATGAAGCGAAAGCCACAATAAAGTATAAAAAATAAACGCTTTTAAAAAATCAGGAAAACTAAAGCTCACATGAACTGAGACTTAAAAAATGCTAGCACCAACAGAAGAGGCAGAAGGTATTCAAGCAAAGTATAATGGTATATATAACCAGGGAAGAACCTCAGCTCTTTGAAGCTTCTTTGTCAAAGTGGAAGAACAAGCCACCAACATAAAAAAATGTAACAAAGCAAAGTATGAAAGTCAATATAGGCGTATGAGTTGTTTCCTGGGCTGTGTGAAACATAGTGTCATATAGGATACAGGAGACTTCATGTATCATCTTAAAAGTATCAGTAAACTTGTGATCTTTTGAAGGTTTTACCAGAATGTAAGAACTGCTAAAAGATGGGAGATCTGGGCCTGATTTTGAAAGAATTATAATATTTTGAAATACAAAATGAAAAGAATAATTTATGACCAACTAGAAGAGAAGTATTTTGGAATGGGTTTGAAAATTGTTGTGGAATGGGTTTATTAAAAATAGATAGACCCAACTTTGATTTTTCTCTGATGTAGTTAGTAAAGTAATGGCAGTATATTTGGATTTAAGCTTAACTTTTAGGCAGTTTTTTGTTTGTTTTTTAATTCATGGGTATAAGGTAAGGGAATTAGTTACCTGCTAGTTGATTGTGTTAATTTTGATTTTGAATGAACTCATCCAAAGCGATGTTGATCTTGGGAGGTGGCTTTGTTCTTTGCTTTGTTTCGTTGTTCATCTGGAGGAAATAAATTACCACATTTGCAGTCAATGGTGAAGAAAGAGGAATAGTGAATAATATACTGAATGACCCAAAATTACTTGTGAGGCTGGATTGTTGGGCTAAATGTAAATGAACTTCTTGGTTCACTTGAAAAACCTTAATATTGATTAAGGTAACATGTCTTCACAATAGACATTTTTCTATCATGTGGAAAAAGACCTTAAGGGTGTAGTTGAAAACTTGATAGACAGCAATAGTACAATATGGCAGCCATCATCTCTTCTCCCACCCCGAACTGTCTCAGTTAATAGAAAAAAGAGCTACTCTACTATGTACTGCAATATTGTTGCCATTGGTTCTGCATATATGTAGGAGAAAGAAAACAAAGAAGTTGGATGCCTTATAAGCTTGAGGAACTAAGAATTTAAGAGAATTTTAGGCCAACTCTGGATAGATGTTAAGGAGTCTCACAAGAGGAGCTCTCTTCAAATAGAGAGAATTGTCTGTGTGTGTGTGTGTTTTACTGTTTTAAAAATATTTTTGTTAATACATGTTTATAGTACATTGTGATTCCATATATGTACATGAAGAATTATCTGTTAGTAAAGAAATTAGGCTTCCTTTGAGTCCGACTTGTTTGAGGTTAGGAGCTTGAGCTCTGAAGTTGAGCTCCTTGGGTCACATCTGAGATCCATCATTCAGTTAACTGTCTGCTCTCAGGCAGGTAGCTTAGCCTCTGCACGTTATTCAGCTGTAAAAGGGGAACAGTTTTGCCCATTAAAGTGCTCAGCATGTACTAAATGCCCAAATGTCATCTCATCATCGTTACTTTTATGCATTGTTATTTGGTCCCACCAGGTCGAATTATAGCAGTTCTTCTCAACCTAGGGTGATTATGCACTGCAACAGGCTTTTGCAGTATCTGGGGACATTTTCATTTTTTTATCAGGGGGGCCAAGAGTGCTACTGTACTAATATATAGCATTTAGAGACTAAGGAGGCTACTAATCAGTAATGCCCAGGATATCCTCCTTACGACAAAGAATTATTCAGTCCAAATCCCTGAACTCTTTAACAGTCAGGTAAAAAGATTTGAATCTTAGGAAAAACTAAGTTTAGGAAAAACTGCCTAAGAGAGCTTTCCAAAAGCTAGAATAAAACTTTTAAAAGGAAGGATAGTTTGTTCCAGGGCCTTTGCACTTCCCTTTACCTCAGAGTCTGCATAGTTACCTGTTTCTCCTTTCTTTACTTCTTTGCCAGACATCCTCCTTCAGAGTATTGTAACTTGACTACTCAAAATGGTTACACTGTCCTGTTTATTCCTGCTTTATTTTTCTTCATAGCATGCACTTCTGTATAAAATTTAATATATTGATATAGGTTGTTTCTTTTCACTAGAATGTATTACGTTTGAGGGAAGGCATATTCTGAGTTGCATCCAAGACTAGAACACTAGTGATGTGGTGTATGATTGATTCCTCAGTTTGCAGGAATGCTTGTTTAGTTAGCAACATCTCCCCTAAGAAAAAGCTTATAAACCAGAAACAAGGTAATAAACATTTAAAAAAAATTTTTAAAAAACCCTCCATTTCCTTTTTTACATAAAATTAATCATTTGGGAAAACTTTTACCTTGTAGTAGAATGTTTAAAAAATTTTTTTTTCCCTCTCTCTAGACTTGTTAGTGTAGAGGTCTTTGGTGATTTCAGTTGTTCTTAGTGCAGCTGTATAGCAGTATACTGTGTAAGGTCCCTGCAGGGAAAAAAAGAAATAAAATTAGATTCACCAGGTCAACATTTAACTAATGCACATGTTCCAGAAACAAACAGAAGGGAGGAATTCTACAAAACAGTACTACCAAGAAAGAAAAAAAAAAAAAAACTACAAATGAGTACTACAAAAAAATTCTTAGTTGATGAAAATTGTGATCCCAAAGGATTCATGATTAAGGGTTTTGATTTGGGTTTTTGTTCTAACTTTACTGAGTAATATATGTTGGTCTGTGAGATTTTGAAGTGGTATTCAGTTGGTGATGGTAGTTGTTTTGAATCTGACTGTTGAACTAAATGTATTTTGTTTCTTGACACCTGGACCATGGAAGTGTATGCAAGAGTCCATATATGTTTATGAGAGAATTTAGTGAACCCTGGTGAGAAAAGCAGGACTGGAAAAGACTATTAGAAAAAATGACTTTACTTGTGTTACTTAAGTATAATAAAAAAAATTTTAAAATAATTGAAAAGGAGAAGTAACAGCTTTCTTGTAGAGTAGCCTCAAACAGGAGGTATTTTGTCCAGAAAGCAAGTTTTCTGGTGTACACTTTACTAAGGTTTTTGTTTCGTTTCGTTTTGTTTTATGATTTTTTTATTGGTATATTTTAGTTATATACAGTGATCACATTCATCGTTAGAGAATTTGTACCTGTGCATGCTATAACTTGATTCTTTTTTCCCCATTCCTCTACCCTGCCTTCAACTCTTTCTTCCCTCCCCATTTACAAAAGCTATGTTTCCATTTTTTCTTTTCTTTGTTTTTCACTTTCCCCTTCTTTCCTTTCTCCTTTCCCCTTTGTTTTTTTTTTTTTTTATTTATTTATATTTTGTTTGAGACAAAGCCGGGAAGAGACCTTGTTTGAGCTTTGTTTGAGATCCTTCTGTCTTAGCTTCTCCAGTGCTGGGATTGCAGGTGTGCACCACCACCTATGCCCAGGTCAATACATTTTGCTATTTATGGGCACTCATGAAACCTCACCATGATCAGGATAATGATCATGTACACCACAGAGTTTCCTTGGAGTCCTTTCTAGGTTTTCCCCTTTAGTGTCTATACCTCAGCTGCCTACAACCACCAATGTAGTTACTGGTTTTTGTTTTTTTTTTTGTGGTACTGAGGATTGAATCCAGGGCCATTGCACTAAGCTACATCCCTGGCACCTGTCCCCTTTTCTTTTTAATTTTGAGATAAATTCAGTTTCACTAAGTCTCTCAGGCCGAGCTTGAACTTTCCTCCTGACTCAGCCTCCCAGAGTGTTGTGATTAAAGGTGTGTACTACCGTGTCCACTTTACCAGCCTGTTTTGGATGCTATGCATTAGTCTGTATTTCTTAGAACTTTATGTAATTGCTTTTGGTCTGTCTTCTTTCACTACATATTTATTGTGACATTAACTAAAATTATTACTTGTGTCAGTAGTTCATTCTTCTTTATTATTAAGTCTTATTCCCTTGTATGGTAATATCTCTGTCTTAGTCACTTTCGTCTTAGTCACTTTCTCATCGCTGGCAAACATTATGCAACACCCACAACTGTACCAGAGGAGAGAGTTTTATTTTGGCTTACTGTATTTAGAGGCTTTAATTCATAGTCACCTGCTCCAAGGCAGGAAGGGCATGGTGGAAAGATCTGGTGGAGGACAGCTGCTCCTGTTATAGCTGTCAGGAAGGAGAGAAATTGAAGGAAAGAGCTGGAAAGAGAGAGATATACCCTTCCAGGCCATGACCCCAGTGACCCACATCTTCTAACCAGGCATGCCTCCTAATGCCACTTCGAGCTGTGAACTTAGTGATGGCTTAATCCACTGATGAATATAGTACCCCATGATCCAGTTGCCTTCCACAAGCACCACCTCTCATTACATGAGGCTTTTGGGGGGACATTCTAGATACAAACCATCACAACTATAGTTTCTCCATTCACCTGTCCGTAGACATTTAGGTAGTTTTGAGCTATTACAAATAAAGCTAATAAGAATGTTTGTGCACATATTTTTATTTCTTTTGAGTAAATACAGGACGGAGTGGCTTAATTATATGGCTAGTGTGTATTTAACTTCGTAAGAAATGAGCAGTTTTTCAAAAGTTTCCCAAGAGGTCTTACTATTTTCTAGTCCCCCTACAAGTTTGAGTTCCATAGGTATTCCTCATCAGTACTTGATATGGTCAGCCTTTTTATTTAGCCATTTTAATAAATGTATAATGTCTTAATGTACTCTGCAAAGAAGTCCTCTATCAGAAATGATTTGCAAATATTTTCTCCCTTTCTTTGGTTGATATTTCATTCTCTTAAATTGTTTTTTAAAGTGCAAAGGTTTTTAGTTTTGATGAATTCAGTGTTGAATTTATTTACAAATTGTGTTGAAAAGTTTTATAATTTTAGGTTTTAGATTTAGATCTGTGCTCTACTTCGAGATAATTTTTATAGATGATGTAAGCTGTTGACCAAAGATCTTTATTTTTTTTCTTGAAGTGTTGAAAGTGAAACATCCATTGTGTATTTGTTTGTTCCAGCATCATTTGCCTTTCCTGAATTCCTTCTACACTCGTTAAAATTTGTTGTCCATGTATGTGTAAGTGGATCCTTTCATGGAGTTTATAAATGGACCATTGACCTACTTGTCTATCATTATGCCAACAGCGTATCTTTGTGTTCATTATAATAGCTTTTTAATAAGTCTTCAAATCAAGTTTTCTTAATCTTACAACTCTTTTTTTTTACAGGTATTTAGGTTATTCTTGGTGCTTTGTATTTTGTTTGTTTGTTCTTGGTGCATGTTAAGCATACATTGTACTGCGGAACTTACTCATTTCCCCTTATAAATTTTAGAATTAGTTTGTCACTTTTGATGAGAAAACCCACTTTTTATTGGAATTATGTTGTATTTATGGATCAGTTTTGGGAGAATTTTTATCTTAATAATACTGATTTTTCTCCTAAAAGTACTTCAATTTTTCAGTGTTACAAATGGCTTTTTAAAAATTTCATTTTCGGGGCTGGGGATTTAGCTCAGCGGCAAAAG
>NW_004955414.1:28776239-28778190 GCF_000276665.1 Chinchilla lanigera | reverse complement strand
CTGAGCTAAATCCCCAGCCCATGTAGTTGATTTTTAAAATAATGATCTTGCATTCTTCAGCTTTACGAGATGCAACTCATTAGGTCTAATAACGTTTTTTGTACTGGGATCAACAGTAGATAATCATGTGGTCTGCAAATAAAGCTAGTTTTACTACTTTAACAGCCTGAGTGCTCCGTACCTGAGGTAATGAGCTTAAACAGGAGGACATGTTTAGTTGGCTCTGTTTCCAAGATTCAGTCCATAGTCAGTTGGTCCTGTTGCCTTGGGTCTTTGCTGCTGTAGTACGCCGGTCTTTGTGCAGGAGCTAATGAGGCTGCTCATCTTGTGGTGGCCAGGAAGCAAAAAAGAATGAGGGGAGGAGGAGTCAGGATCCCAGTACCTCCTCAGGGTCACACCCCCCACAGTGACCTCACTTCCTTATATTAGGTCCTACGTCCTAAAGGTTCCCTGGACTCCCAGTAGTAGTAACTTAGGCTAGGGACCAAGCCCTTAACACAGGGGCCTTTTGTGGTTATTAAAATTTAAATGATAACACCTTCTCCCATCCAAGTACTAACCAGGCCGCACCCTGCTTAGCTTCCGAGATCAGATGAGATCGGGTGCATTCAGGGTGGTATGGCCGTAGACTAAATGATAACTCCTTCTTGTCTTTTTCTTTCCATATTGCACCAGCTAGAATCTTCTGAAGAGAAGTGTTGAAAGTGGACATCCTTGTCTTTTTTCTACTGGTTAGGCAGTGAGCATTTATCCTTATCAGATTGGTGAAATTCCACTGTATTTGTACATTGCTAAGGGCTTTAAATCAGGAATTAGGTTTGAATTTTGCCAAATGCACTTCTTCATATATCAAGATACTGTTGTCCTTGATTTGTTAATGTAAGTTACAGTGGTTGTTTTTTTGAATATTCAGCCAATCTTGCATTTTTAAGATAAACTTCAATTAGGTTATATTATTATCCTTTTTATATATTGTTGGATTTGCTATATTAAAATTTGGTTAGAATATTTACATCTGTATCTTACAGTTTGTAGTTTTCTTGTTCTTGTTTGATTTTGGCGTCTTAAGTAATACTGACTTCATAGAATGAATTAGGAATGCTCTCTTGTTTTCAGTTTTCTGGAAGCATTCTGTAGGGTTGCTATGAGTTGTCTTTAAGCATTGGTAATATTCATCAGTGAAGCCATTTGGCCCTGGAGTTTTTTTTGGAGAGATTATTTTAAATCACAGATTCAATTTCTTTACTATATGTAGAGCTGTTCAACTTACCTGTGTCTTCTTGAGTGAGCTTTATTGGTTTGAATTTGTCCATTTCCAGGTTGATGAGTTTATTGGCAGAGTTGTTTTTAATATTCTTTTATTATTTTAATATCTATAATTATTAAACTTATCATTCTGACAGTAGTAGTTTGTATTTTAATATTTTTCTTAAAGCAGGATGGCTAGAAGTCACCTTTGTTAATATTCTAAAAAACAGCTTGTGTTTTCAGTGGTTTTTCTCTGTTGTTGTTTTCTGATCATAGTGATTTTCTCTTTGATCTCTCTTTTACTTTCCTTGGATTCAGTTTGCTCTTCAGGAAAGGCTGTACAACCATATATTCACTTTATTTCATCTCACACTTTGTTCTGATATAGTCATAAATATGTTATAAATCTCATATTGTTATAATTATTGTTTAACCTTTTAAAGAGATTTAAGCAGCAAGAAAAAATTAAATTTTTTAAATTAAATTTTTTAAAAGTACTCCTGTGTTCTTTATTTTTTAGTGTTGATCCATATTTTCACCTGACATTTTTTCTTCTTTTAACTATGTAGTTCAGCTCTTTTTTTTCCCCATTTTTTTATTTTTAAAGAGAATTAAAAAAAAATGCCAACAACATAGACAAAAACAAAACAAAGCAAAAATATTAAGAATGATACAGGGTTTCAGAACATAATGATAGGGATTA
>NW_004955414.1:28756985-28776139 GCF_000276665.1 Chinchilla lanigera | reverse complement strand
TTTTTTTTTGGTTACTGGGAATCAAACTCAGGACCTTGAGCTTGCCAGGTACGTGCTTATGCCACTGAGCTATATCCCCAGCCCCTATATTACATATTTTTATCTTCATCAAAGTTGGTCAGATTACCAGACGTAAGAATGCAAAATTAATCAAACCATTAAAGAGAATAAAAAATAAAAACAAAAAAATTATAAATGATGGAGTTTCACCAGACATGATGATAGGAATTCAGCAATGGCTGTTACATTGCATATTGTTGTCTTCAAATTAGTTGTTCCTATTACTAGATAGAAGCATGCAAAATTGGTTAATAAATAAATAAATAAAGCATTAACTGTTCTTTTCAAGAAACCATCACACACCAGCAGTACAGTTAGCACAGCTATCCTTCTGTATACATATGTATATTTTTCCTTCCTTCTTTCTTTCCTTTTCTCCTTTCCCTAATCCGGTTGTTTCCTCTTTTGAGCATGCATCTGTTGTATGCTTTGGGATCCACTTACTCTTTCATGTTCTTACACTAGGGAGACAATGCTGACTGTGTCTTTTTAGTCTGAAAATTTCTCTATTTCCTATTTATTTATCTATTTGCCTACTTATTTATTGGTTTTTGTAAGATGGTTTCACTGTACAGGCCAGGCTAAGAAGTTGCTCTGTAGCCCAGGATGGCCGTAAACTACCAACCCTTATGCCTCAGCCTCCTGAGTGCTAGCATTACATGGTCTACCCCCATGCCTAGGGTTCCCCTTTATTTTTGAAAGAGTTTTTTTGTTGACTACAGCAAACCTAGGTCAACAGAGTTTTATTTGATTTTTTTATTTGAAGTGTGTATAGAATTTGTTGTGCATTTTGCATGTGTGAGTTTATAATTTCATCATATTTGAAAACATTTCTGGCATGATTTCTCCTTTTTCTTTCTATTTCTTTTCCTTTATGGTCCCTATTTACAACTGTGTTTGGCCACTGGAGGTTAAAGCACAGCATATTTATGCTTTATTTTGTTTTCTATTTTCTGTGTTTCAGTTTGGATGTTTCCTGTTACCTTTCTCCTATAATTTATAGTCCCTCATTAATTCCATTCAGTGTGTTTTTCATCACTCAAGGACTCTGCAGCTTTCTGAGATTTTCTCTGTGCTGCTCTCATCTAGTTCTTTTGAGAACTCTAGCCATCTTTTATCCCAGCATCTTAGCTCCATATCTTTAATACATAGTCCCTTGGGTTCTGGCCTAGTTTTCCCTCTCTGTATTTACTCTGGAAATGCTCTTAAGATAGTAAATTGGGACTCTTGCTGATCTTATTTCATTTACTTTGGACCTTTAAGGCCTAATGTAGTATGTCTTGCAAATCATTGTTTCATATATTCTGTCCTTTTTGGAGTTGTTTCAGACAGGAGAGTAAATGCAGGCTTTGTTATTCTGTCTTGGCTGCAAACAGACGTTGGGGCTGAGCCCTCTTCTTCATTTCCTTACCTGTCCTCAATTCTTGTGTCTCAAACTTTTAAAGGCAGCCTGAAGCAGAGCTGTCCCCTTTGAACTTGCTCGTCCTCATTTCTTTTCCACATTAATTGTTTTTGCCTTAAGTCCTTTCCTGGTCTAAAATTATTATATTGAAAAGGCTGTAATTAATCTTCAGTGCCATTTGATTTTGAAGGTCTGATTTAGACTGCATTGTATTTGGGACTGAAAAGATGGAAATATATTATGACACCTCTTGCACTCATTTAAAATCTAAGCAGTTTTGAAATGAAGCCAATAGTTCAGCAGAATGTTGAGCAGTATCTAGGCTTCTAGCTACAAAGGTATCTGGTGGAAATGCTTTCTCGACTAATTAGTCTGTTTGGCCCTTACTCAGACTGAACATTTAGCCTGCATTTGCCTTACTCATAGTTGTGATTGAACCGTATCCATTACATTACCAGACTCACATAAAGGAAATATGCTTTCTTATAGTTGAAAATGATTAAAACTTAGCAGTCAGAATAATTTGAAGAGTTACTTTTTTTCTACATGTGATCCTTGTTCTATTAGTATTTATCTCTTTTTTCTTGCCTTAGAAAACAAGCAAGAAATTCCAGTGTTTGTACCCTGTTTTGAAAGATAAATGCAGTAGGATCTTTTGGTTTCTTCTAATTGAAGAAAAAGGTCATATTTTAAGAGTGTAATTGTTCTCTGGTGTTTTTCACTAAATATAAGGTTGAATGGATTTTTTTTTTTCTCTCTTTAGCTTTATGAGAGTCAAATAATAAAGGATAATGGGCTATTATTTCCTTAGAAGTAACTTTCAGGGTCAATAAAAGTTAGCCCTATAGTCTGTTATTAATCTCTGTTTTAGCTGGGTGATGATTTTTAATGAAATAAACCACTAATATAACAAAAAGTATTATAACTAAGAGACTAGCAAAAGATGACCCTGATACACTAAAGGAAGTAACTTTGCTGAATCACTGGGATGATCACATTTTAACTAGTGTGGTTTTGATAAAGGGAGAACTGTGGAACTGTAGAACTATAGAGAGGGCACTGGAACAAATCAGAAGGTGTAAGTTATTCTACTGAATGCTGTGAGACTGAGCAAATCTTGACAGTTTGAACTCTATTGTCCTCAATTGTCATAACTAAATGCTCTAGCAGGTAGAGGTCATACTATGTGCAAGGTGCATTGCTGGTCTGTGCACTTGCTGTACTTTACTTAGTTCTCATACCTTCTTGCCCCCAAAATAAGACCTAGCCAGAAAATAATCAACCTTGAAAACTAAAGATCAAAAATGCCAGCCCCAGCCAGCCTGTACTTGCCTAACTTACCATCACCGTTCCCTTGTTTGGTGGCTACTCTGAAAGCGAGGTAAGACGAAAAGACAGGCTGAAAGTAAATAGAATCTACATTTTATAGATGAGAAACCTGAGTTCCCAGTATATTAAACACTCAAAATGTCAATCAACTAGTACTAAAGATAATTTGAGTGTGTGTGTGTGTGTTTGTGCAGACCTGGGGATTGAACCCAAGGGTTTGTATATGATAGGCAGGTGCTCTACCACTGAGCTATATCCCCAGACCTTTTTATTTTATATTTTGAGTCAGGGTCTTGCTAAGCTGCTCAGGCTGGCCCCAAACTCAGCCTTCCAAGTAACTAGAATTATGATGATGTACCACCGACCCTGATGAATCTGTCTTCATTATTCTAAAGTCATGAAATTCCTTTTATTTCTAAAATATACTTTTAATTTTAAGACTGTGAACCCCATTGTATGCTAGCATGGTAAATTTCCAAATTGCCTTAGGTCTTTTTTTTTTTTTAACTCTCAGTTTTATGACCTGAATTATATTTTGATAATTAAAATCTTACCAGGAGCTTGGCATAGTGGCTCACGGCTGTAATCCCACCACTCGGGAGGCTGAGGCAAGAGGATCGTTGTGAGTTCGAGACCAGCCTGGGCTACAAAGTGAGCTCAAGGCCAGCTTGAGCTGCATAGCGAGACCCTGTCTCAAAAAGACCCCCCCCAAAAAAAATCTTACCAATTTACCAGGGCCTGAGGCAGTGTGTCTTCTTCCTTTGTTTCTAAAGCATTTATTAAGTATTGCTCATTTAGTAGCTGTATATGTGGGATACAGCTGTGTATCTGGTAGTTTTACATTTAGAAGTTAATATAACAAATTTTTAAATTTCTACACATTTTTGCATTACTGCTATACTTAGATTGGATAAATTCCAGAAAGAACCTCTCATTTTAGGCATTTAACATAGCATTGTACATGCATAGTGCATATGACTTAATAAATTGTAAGTGGATTTTGTTAACTAGACTATTTTAATCAGCATTTTCAGTTACTGTATTCATTTCTCATGGATTAAGTTATTCTATTCGAGAGGTTTTTAAATTTTAAAAATTCTAATCATTATAGTTCAGTTTTTCAGATAAATACTTTTCAAATTTTTTTTTTTTTATTCATAGTGTTTGAAGAGTTCTCAGAATGAGTTGAAGTTAGCATCTTTGACAAGGATACCAGTTACTTTCCCCTATCCGTACCTCAGTTTTTCAAATGTTCAAGAAGCTGGTGATGTTACTACTACTTCTGCTACTACTGCTACAATGTAACTCAAAAGTCTGGGTTTTAGTTGTCTCATCCGTAAGAAACTGTGAATTCAAGTATATGATCTTCATACAGTATTCTAGAATGTATGCAGTCTACAAGTTTGAAATAAATTAGACTTCAGAATTGGGAAGTAAGCTTTGTGTGGTGGCAGTATCATAGCCAATGAGGTTTATCTGAGGTGCGATTATTGCTAATAGAATTGGAAAGTAACATTTAACTTTTGTACTTGAAATGTGAATAGTTCATGTTGTATTTTTCTTAAGTGTTTTGTGTTTTTCTTAAAAGTATTTTGTGATGTTATTTTTCTGCTTTTATGGTTAACTTTTTTTCTCTCTTACCAGTACTTCCTCACGCGTTGCTAAAGGAGGAGTGGACAACACCAAAATGAGTCTACATGGTGCTAGTGGGGGACATGAGAGATCAAGAGACAGGCGAAGGTCAAGTGACAGATCACGAGATTCATCTCATGAAAGAACAGAATCTCAGCTCACTCCTTGTATTAGAAATCTTACTTCTCCAACCAGGCAGCACCATGTTGGTATGTAAAATCAACTAGCTTTCTCAACAGTTCATACAAGCAGGCAGTGACACTGAATTATGTCTAATACCTAAAGAATAAAACTAGCTTCTTCTATTGAGTTATTTTTGTTTTAGTTGAGTTTGGTTCTTACTGTTAAAAAAAAAAAAATCTTATTAAATGGAATTTGACAAGAATGTTTTGAGTCTGGGACAGTCTTACAAAAGCAAGTAGCTTGAAATATACCTTTGGGATTGTGAGACATAGATTTTTACAAAATTTCTAGCTAATTGTTATCATATGAGATACATAAAGTGATTTATTATAAAATAATTTGTAGTGAATGTATAGTTAATTAGTGATAGGAGTCTAATAATGCTAACAAATAAAGTTAAAGCATAACCATTATGGAGTTATTTATTCTGATATTTTTATAGTGTCTCAAATTTCATTATAAAAATAAGATGAAAGAGAAGTATGAAGTATTTTATATTTTTAGTAACTAGTTCAGGTCTTTCCCTTCCTACTCATTACTATAAATGAACATTATTATTGCAGGTGAATATATTGTGTGACCATAAAGTACAGTAACAGTCTAAAGCAGCCTTGCCCATTTTCATTTTCTTTTTTTTTTTTGTCTTTCTGAGTCAGGGTTTTGCTGTGCACTTCAGGCTGGCCTTGAACTCACTTTGTAGCTGAGGCTGGCTTCGAACTCACAGCGATCCTCCTGCATCAGCCTCCCGATTACAGGCGTGAGCTGCCATGCCTGTCTCAATTTTCATTTTCACCTAGGGAAGACAATTTACTTTGATTTGGTGGTGAATATATAATGCAGTGGTAGAGAGTATATTTAGCATGTTCACAGTCTTAAATTCAATCCTAAGCCTCTGGAAAAGTACTCCAAAACATATTTAGGCTGAGAGCATGGTTCAGTGGTAGAGTACCAGTTCAGAATGCTTAAGACCCTAGTTTCAATCCCAGAACACACATACACACACACAGATTTACTTTAAATGTATGAGATAGTTTCTGGTAGTTTATTTAAAATCAAAGTTATTTGTATTGGGGCCTAATTATGCAGAGAAGTTAGTAATATCTAGGTAGGTCCTGGAAGATAGACTACTATTAATAAGCCAGAAATTAACAAATTATAAATAAGAGTTTATAGTTTGTTATATGCAGAATTCAGTATCTGAGAACAGGATAGCAAAATATAATAAATTAGTTTAGTTAGCAAATTCTGCTTTTGGGATGCTATACCAGCATTATGGAACAGACAATAAAAGGGAGGTGTCAGTATCTCTGGAGACAAACCTAATTATATAATCAGTAATGCTGTACAGAGTGTTCTAAGTAGTCTGAGTCATGGAGGAATTTGGCAAAAGCTGATGAAACTGATGAGATGGAGGTACATTTTTTAGGTCACCTTTAAGCTTAAGGGATCTAGCCTCTAAATAAAACTTAGCACACAATCTTAATTCCTGTTTTCCCTTTGTAGACTGTTGGAGCACCTAAAGAAAAATTTCTGAACTTCAACATTTTATACCTATGGAAATTATAGATAATAGGGATTCAGTAAAATGTACAGTGTTGCTTTATTCTGTGAAGTGAAATGAGAAGAAATCAGTATGTCAACAGCTACCAAAGCCACTTTATTTGGTAGATACTCAAGGGCATTTGAAAAAGTACTTACTCCTGTACTTAGTGAATTTTTTTTTCTTCTTAGATGGTTCTTTTTGATAAACTGCTGGTTTTACAGTGACCTTATTAACATAATGAGATTCCTAAGTTTGTACTTTATGTTCTCAGAATAGTGTTATCGCTTTTAGTAATTAGGACAGTTTATAATAGTACTCTTACTAATTTTTGACAGATTTTCAATGTGTATTTATTTGACTTATAAGAATACTCAGTTTTTGTGTCTATGTACTTCTAAAGTGGAGTAATATAAAAGTTAATTTTGATATTACTCTGGGTAAAAAGTAATTAGCTCTATATCTTTTTACAAGGCTACAGAAAAGGTTTTAGGAAACATTTTGATATTTTGAGGTTTATTCTTGGGAAATAAATGTAATGTTTACTATGTTCTTTGAAAAATGTTATTTGAAATCAAAAAATGGGAATACAGTGATTTAAAACAACTTTTCTAAATCCAATATATATACAGATAGAGATATACAGATCTTGAATTTTTAAAAGAAAATTGACAAACTTTAACATATTTATTTCAGAAAGAGAAAAAGATCATAGTTCCTCTCGTCCAAGCAGTCCTCGTCCTCAAAAGGTATCTCCAAATGGTTCAGTTAGCAGTACTGGGAACAGCAGCAGAAACAGTAGTCAGTCAAGTTCAGATGGCAGCTGTAAGACCACCGGGGAGATGGTATTTGTATATGAAAATGTAAAAGAAGGAGCTCGGAATGTAAGAACGTCAGAACGAGTGACATTAATAGTGGATAACACTAGATTTGTTGTGGACCCATCCATTTTTACTGCACAGCCAAATACAATGTTGGGCAGGTTTGTATTACTGCTTTTATATTCCTAATTACAAAGCATTTTTACAGCCATTATTTTCTTAAGTTTTACAGTAATTCTCTGTTGTAATGTGTTCACATTTTGTAGATGAAAGAACAGAGTTTTGGAAGTTAAATTACTTGCTTCTGTCAGTACAACTAGAACATTGGAGAGCAAAAGGTTGAACTTAATATTATTTCCAGTGTTCTCTGCAGTACAACTAGGAACAGAACACATATTACTTATTAAAGTTAGGGCGCTGAAAGGTCTGTACAGATTGAGACTATAGGTTTAATTTAACCGAGTAAATTTAGCAATGGTGTTTCTTGATCTCCCAAATTCAACCACCAGATACAGAAAGTATCAACATAGTTTATGAGAAAAATAGTTTGGTTAGCTAATATGAGCTTGAGTTGTCAGTTTGATGTATATACTTTGAGGAGGGGGCAAAAAAAGAAATACCATCAACAAGTGTAGTTAATAGAGTGAGGGAATTAATAATCATCCTTTGATTTTTTCTTTTGGTAGAGAGTTACAAAGTTTATAGTTATAGGAACCACAATCTAAGGCTATAAACAACATAGACTTGATTTTTCAGCCTGTTTAAAACATGGATCAGATACTTTGTAGTTGTAAAATCAGTATCTTCATGAAATTAAATGAAATTGTATTTAAATAAAATGCAGTAGAAGTTTACATGAGGTGAAATCTTGTGTTTCTCTCGTTTGCTTATTGATGACTTTGTCTTGTATTGATGTCTTGGTATGTAATTTGCTAGTGTCTCAATATAGAGTAAATGCTAACATTGTGATACTCCATAGGGGAAAACTACTGACGGAAGCTGTTAGGAAGATGACTTGACATTTCTAATAATACTTTTATGTACAATTTTAAACAGTAAAAAAATAGATATTTGAAATTTTGCTTCAGCTGTTTTTAAGATTAAGTGTTCATATTGATTGGAAAAGAATAGCTTTCCCCTTATGTGAAAAGTTTAAGCATTTGAGGAAACTGCATGACATTTGATTCTTGAATGACTTTTTTTTTATATCAGTAAAAGCCTCTTTTCATGTTAGTTGACTGAGGCACATCTTTGGGGATGAAAATTAATATTCTTAGGAACTGGAAACTGGTTGGCATTCTTTTGGAAACTGAAGTGCAAAAGCTTTGTTCTTCCTGTTTGTGTTACAACAAAAGTTTGTGTTACAACAAAAGAGGAAACTATTTAAATTAGGATGCTGTTAAATAAAGTACCTAGATCAGCCATGTTTACTTTAGCAGTAATGGTACCATTGAGTTGAGAGGTTCAGCTTTCTTTAATTCTGATTTTGAAATTTTCTCGAGAGTACTACTTTAAGCTTGAATTTCATTGAAAAGACATATTTTGCAAATTGTCTGTTTTCTAAGTTACTGCTATTAAAGAGCCAATAGTGTAACTTGAAAAAAATAACAATCCATTTGTATTTTCTTTTTGTGGTACTGCAGATTGAACCCAAGGCCTTCACACTAAGTTACATCCTCAGCTATTTATTTATTTGTTTGCATGTTTGTTTAGAGACAGGGTCTCACTATATCACTAAGTTGTCCAGGCTGGGCTAGAACCTGTGATTTTCCTACTTCAGCCTCCCAGAGTACTGGGATTATAAGCATTACAGTCATCCCAGCTTATATTTTTCTTGTATAAAAATTAATATTGAGATTTTTATTCATTTCTTTAAATTTTTAATTTTCCTCTTCATTTCTCCATTCTTGTGTATCCTAGCATTTGATTGGTTGTTTTTCAATTCTATGATGCATGTCTACAAATTTTGAGTAGGATTTCTTATATTTATAATGGATTGTGAAACATAAAACAACCTAACTTGCTTATGTCATCTTTCTTTTTCCCAGTTTAGTTTGTTGTATGTGCTGCATTAAAGCACTAACTTTACAATGAAAACAAGTTCTAAGGACGTGCAGTGAAAACAAGTTTTAAGGAAAAGAAAATAGATAACATACTTTCTTTTCTTTCTCAGATAAAAATCACCTTTTGTCCAAAAAGACTAGTTTTGTTTTTTTTTCCTCCTGAGGAGGTGGAAATTTTTTTAGTTCCTCAACTTTATCATTTAATTTTATCATGGCTTGATGAATCTGTACTACTATTTCTTAACAGAAAGATCTTTTTTGTGTGTGATGCTGGGGAATAAACCCATATCTTCACGTATGCTAAGGAAGTATTTTACCTATGATCTACATCCTCGGCTCCCTTCCACCCCAAGAACTTTAATATGCCTTTATATATAACATTTGTCAGAATAAATCTCTGATAAAAATTCTTAAACTAAATTATGTAATTTAATGCTTAGATTATGATTCTTTTTCACTTTTGAAGGAAATACTCTGTTGATGTGTGTTTTAATTATTTATTATAACAGGATGTTTGGGTCTGGCCGAGAACATAACTTCACACGTCCCAATGAAAAAGGAGAGTATGAGGTGGCAGAAGGAATTGGTTCCACTGTTTTTCGAGCTATTCTGGTAAGGGTTTGTTTCTTACATGAATCAACTTAATCATAAGACCTTTTTCCTTGGTAGGTACCTTCCTTGGAAGCAGAGTTCTATTTGGGTATCTCTTTGGAGGTATTGAGGATATTGTTTTTCCTTAAATACAATTTAATTCACATTTATTTTAGTACGTAGTGATAATATGATGTAAACAAATGAATTTTATAACCTTCCTGCTGTAAAATAAAGACTTGTTTCTTAGGTGTGCGTAGGCAGTTCATTCAAGTATTTAGTAGTAACATGTCTATAGAGGCCTGTGACTCCTTTCTTCTTAATTTTCTTAAATACAGTATGCCAGTCATTTTTGCTGTGAGAATGAATGTGGCTACTTGAATCATATCTTACTGCTCCATGCTAACAATATGGAAATGTATGAACACTTAAAAATTGTGCAGAAAATGTACTTCTTAGCATCTTTGTATTAAACCTTCTTTTAGAAAGTTTTTCTTTTTTTGGTTTTGAGGATTATCTGAATTAGTGTTACATAGTCCCTCGTTATTTCAAGTCATTGATAAAGATTTTATTTGTAGAGTGTGATAGTTTGAAAATTCAGTTTCCGTAGAGTTTTAGGAGAAGAGAAGAGGGAGGATCCTGAGATAGCAAGTGAATAGGAAAAGTAGTGGATCTGATCAGGTTGTTGGTACTTATCTAAGTACCAGAAGATGTTTTGCGTCCACTGATTCCACAACTTTAGAAACTGTGTTAGTGGTTACTATAGTTCTAAACCTCAAAAATCTTGAGACAGGTCTTAATTTGGGGGGAAGCTTCCCATACTTTGATTTACTCTGCTGTGGAGTTGATACAAAGAATGTTTATAACGTATGTGGCTATGGAACATCTTATGTGTGATTCTAGGCTCAGTCCTGACAACTTTATAAGTATGTTTGTAAATAATAGTATTAATTATAATGATATGGAAACACTGAAGGATAGTATTTAGAGAAATGTCTAATGTGTATCTTTTATGTATCTTTTTTTTTTTTTTTTTTTTTTCCCTTTCTTCTGCTGCTTTTCATTTATGTGTTCTAGTGACTCGATGTCTTAGGTATCTTTTTAGGGTTTTTCTCCGGTACCAGGAACCGAACTCACGACCTTGCGCTTGCCAGGCAGGCGCTTTGCCGCTGAGCTAAATCCCCAGCCCCTCTTTTATGTATCTTGACACTTAAATATGACAGTCTTTACTAAAAACTAAATTTTGTTAGATTCTCTAGGTAATATTTAAAATAACATTATTTACTACCTTACTCTTTAAAAGAATGTCAACGTTGTATGTAGTTATATAGAAAAAATAACTCGTGTGGGAAAATGGTAAGATTGGTATCATGTAGTAGAGAGAAGAGATGAATGAGATAGTGGGAAGAGATAGGTCTAATCATCTCTGCTGTTAAATAATTGTATGTCTGGATAAGTCAGTGAATCTGTCTGGGCCTGAATTATCCTCATAGGTGAAATTAAAATATTGTTTGATGAACTGAGATTCCAGCTAAGTTTAAAATTTCATAATTTAGAAATGTCAGAGCCTCTACTATTTTTGAAAATGCTACCAACACAGCACTGGTAAGTTTTAGCCACTTTCACTCCAGGTATTTTATGTATTTTTTTAACTTTTATTTTTCAGGATTACTATAAGACAGGAATAATTCGTTGTCCTGATGGCATATCTATTCCTGAGCTGAGAGAAGCATGCGATTATCTCTGTATCTCTTTTGAATATAGTACTATTAAATGTAGAGATCTCAGTAAGTATGCTGTTTTGTGTGTAAGTGGTTTGTAGAGTTGTGATAGATTGGAATGAAAAGTCTTAAAGTGTGCTAGTAAGACTTTGAATATTTATTTAATTGAATTATAGTGCATTGTTGAATAATGGAGATTATTTATGGAAGTCTGTAGAATTCTCTATAATCTCTTTGTATAATTTTCCAACTTAATAATTTATTTTTTTAATGAATTCTCCTGGAATTCCTCCTTGACTTATTTCCTATAGCTTTTTTTTTGGTCTTTTTGAGACAGTCTCGCTATGCAGTTCAGGCTGGCTTTGAGCTCACTTTGTATCCCAGACTGGTCTGGAACTTGCAGTGATCCCCCTGCCTCAGCCTCCTAAATGCTGGGATTATAGGCGTGCACCACCACGCCCAGCCCTGTAGCATTTGTTATCAGTCTTTATTTCCTCTTTTTGGGAGCCTTGACTTCGGTCAACTGTGATTTGACTTCCTTCATCTATCATATCAACTAAAAATTTATAGTAGCTTCATATTACTATATGAGA
Organism: Chinchilla lanigera; assembly: GCF_000276665.1. Taxonomy (NCBI): domain Eukaryota; kingdom Metazoa; phylum Chordata; class Mammalia; order Rodentia; family Chinchillidae; genus Chinchilla; species Chinchilla lanigera. The sequence continues at coordinate 28,764,204 of NW_004955414.1, read as the reverse complement.
TAATATCCTGAGTGTTATGGAAGATACAAATAATTCTCATCAATGGTATTGGTCATTATAATAGATCACATTGATTCCCTAGCCCAGATAGATAGGTAGAAAGACAGATAGATACTGTTAAAGTGCAGTATTAGTATTATGCCTTCCCAAATATTGATAAGTTAGAAACTCTGTGAATAGTAAGTTTTAAAGGCATTTATGTTAAATATAACCCTCTTTTCCCAATCTTTAGTTTTGAGTAACTCCTTGAAAATCAGTAGCATTATTGAGTCTCTTCCTAGGTGTCACGTTATGTTGGCCAAACAGACTTTAAAGCCTCCATTTAAAAAAAAAATTGATAGGACAAATCAATAGATAGGAACATGCCTTTAATCCTGGCACTCAGGAGGCTGAAGCAGAATACTTAAGTTTGAGGCCAGACTGAGCTACATTGTGAGTGCACAGCTAGCCCAGAGTACAAGAGACCCTCAAAACCAACAACAGACACTAAGCAGTTTAAACTCAAATAGTTGGACAGTTGGAGGATCCACCTGTAAATATGAAAAAAGTTACTTTTTTCACACGTTGAAAAATGGTTCTAATTGCAACCATAAGTATTATTATAATTCCTTTATTTCAAGTTTTATGCTGTTATTCGTGAGACCATTTTAATTAAATTGTATATAAATAGATGTTGAAGTTTGATAATTCTGATTTTAAAAACACTAGAATTTCTTATTCATGGAATAAGGAATAAGGAATTTTAGTTCTGTGATGCTTTAGATTTACTCTCATTGAGTATTTTATATTATGTAATTACCTGTGTATCGATATATGTATTATGTTATATAACTGTAGTTATATAAGAATCTATGTAAAATATAGACTTATAAACTTTTAAATAATATTTATAATTGTCTTTAAATTATGTTACTGAAAATTTAGAGATTCTTAAAGACCTTATTAAGAAAAATGTATGCATAGAATTTGAAGAAATTTTAGGAAATTGTGGTCTTGGAAAAATGTAAAGAAATATTGCAGGTGTTGACTTGAGTCCTAAACTGTATGTTTTTTTTCTGCAAATATGGGTCTTTGTTGAATATTTGGAATGGTACTTTGAACTAAAATATCTACATTTGTCTCTTCAGAATTTATATATAGGTACTAAATGTTCATTAACCAAAGACCAGGGTTTCTTTAGCAAGCTTCTTAAAGCTTTATTTCTTAGTTGTCTCATCTTTAAATAAAAACAGTTATAATAATATTACAAAATTTCTGGGAAGATTACCTGAATAGTGCCTAACATACAATATTAGATGGAATTTGCTCGTTTGTCACATTCGCTGTCACTCTTCTTTTTCATTTCATGACAGTAAGCCAGTTTGTACTTTATACTTTCATCTTTGTGTATATGCAGTGCCTGGCACATAGTAAGAACTTACTAAACTGCTTTGCTGAGTTAATAAATGATTGCATTCCTCTCTTGAGCTCTCTTGTTGTTTTCAGACAGTCTCGCTGTATAGTTCAGGCTGGCTTTGAACTCAATATGTGGCACGGATGGCCTTGTGTGGGTTCTTGAACTTTATAGGGCCCTGTTATACTTGTCCTCTCTGGTGTCACCAGTCTTTTCCTCCGTATATATGGTAATTCTCAGGCTCAAACGTACTTAGATCTGACTCATTCTAGACATTTTAAAAATTTGAGTTTTTCATTAGTATTCTTTGAAGTTTTTTTAGAAGAATTAGCGTGTTTGCTATATTAACTCCTGCTCCAAATACTGGCTTGCCAGTTATTCACACTTTTTGTCTATTTGGTAGAGCTTTGTCATTTCTTCATATAATTTCTGCTCTGATACTGGTTTTTCTTGCGGGGGGGTACCAGGAATTGAACTCAGGCAGGTGCTTATGCCACTGAGCCATATGCCCAGCTCTGATACTGTTGATTTTGATCTTTTGTGCTTTTGTTATTGTGTGTAGAATACTTACGTGAGCAGTAAGAATATTTAAATTTTCTTACTGCTAGTGTATGAAAAAGTTACTGAGCTGATGCATTTGAATTTAACCATTCTATTAGTCAGCTTTTTGTTGCTGTGACAGAATTCTTGACACAAACAGCTTAAAGGAGGAATGGTTTATTTTGTCTCAGAGTTTCAGAGGTTCCAGTTTCTGGTTAGCTGACTCTTGCTTTTAAGCCTGTGTTGAGGCAGAAACATGGCGGCATGGCATGGCAGAGGAATGTGGCTTACCTGATGGCAATCAGCAAGCAAAGATAGAACCTGAGAAAGGGGAGTGACTGAGGGAGGATAAGATCTATCCTTCAAAGGCATGCCCCAGTGACCCAGTTCCTCCACCTGGGCCTCACTTCCTAATAACCCCTTCAGTTATGAATTCATCATTGCATTAACCTGTTTATGAGTCAGTACCTTCAATGAGTAGTCTCCTCTTTAGGCCCCACCTCCAAATATTGCTGCATTGGGGATTAAGCTTTCAATACCTGAGTCTTTGGGGAACACTTCATACTTTAATCATAATAACCACCTCACAAAATCCTGTTTGTTTCTAATAGTCTTTCAGTTGATGATCATATATTCTTAGTGGATCACTGACCCTCTTGTAAATAACATTTTAAAATTTCTTTCCTACTTTGTTAGGTTGGCTAGAGGATTTTGAATAGCATTAAGTTTATTGGTAATTCTGGCATCCCTGTCTTTAAAGACATTTCCTTTAGGTTTAACTGTGAAGTCACCATCACTCCTCTTGTAGGTCTTCTCCTTATGGTTCTCTGGCTTGTTACCTGATTCTTCATTCACTGAATGTGGTTGCTCCGTACTACTAGCAGGCTTTTCTCTGACAGTTTTGGTGACTAACTAATACCAGTATATCAGGTGTAGTGTCCCAAGATAGATGACCACTAATCTGGTGGAGAGTCCCCCCTGCCACCGGTACTGGGACTCAAACTCATGACCTTGCGCTTGCTGGGCAGGTGCCGTGCTGCTGAGCTAAATCCCCAGCCCTGGTGGAGGGTTTTTTACACCTTGTTTCTGCTTTTCTTTTACTTATCAGCCATCCTAAAATATCAAGATATTTTTGTGGGTTTCATTTCAGGTGCCCTGATGCATGAGTTGTCAAATGATGGTGCTCGTAGGCAATTTGAATTTTATCTGGAAGAAATGATCCTTCCTCTCATGGTAGCTAGTGCCCAGAGTGGGGAACGAGAATGCCATATAGTGGTACTTACAGATGATGATGTAGTTGACTGGGATGAAGAGTATCCACCACAGATGGGAGAAGAATATTCACAAAGTAAGTATCTTGGCATATTTTCTCTCTCCTGAATTATCACCTTATCTTTTTTAAAAATAATGTTAATTGAAGGACAGGTTTTGTCAAGAAAATACATCGAGTTCTTACATGCACCAGGGATCAGCAAACTAGCTTGTGAGTCAAATTCAGCCTGCTGCCTGTTTTTATAAATAAAGTTTTATGTATTGCCTATGGCTGCTTTCATGCTATCATGGCAGAGTACTGCAACAGAAACTGCATGGCTCGCAAAGCCCAAAGTGTTTCTTGTCCAGCCCTGTGCAGAAAGTGTGTCCACCTCTGTCATGCACAGACGTGGTTTGTTCTTGGTTGACTTTCTGAGGGTAACTTTAAGTTTCAAGTTTTTTTTTGTTTTTTTGTTTGTTTTTTTTTAATATCATATGTGTTCCTAGAAGAGACAGTGGTCCTTCACAAATTCTAGAATTTTGTTTCTTCAGGTGTTTCTCACCATACCACACCAGCATGTCTTGCGCAGCATTGAATGTTTTTTCATTCTACTTCTAAGCTTTTAATTCTAGAGTCGTTTGATTCTTTTGTTAGAAAATCTATAGTATGTTCTTCTTGATGAACCCAATATTAGCATTTCTGAGTACTTTCATAAATGGAGAGAGGTGAAAGAATGGCTTAAGAAACTTAGTAAAATAGCTTAGCTTCTTGTTCTATAAAATCGAGTCCGTTGACTAGGTAAGGATTAGAGTTAATTACAGGATATAGAAAGCACCAGAGCCTTTTAATCTCTTGTTTTTCCACTTTATATACCCTTTTCTAAAAACAAAGCAAAAAGCTGACTCCAAATGCTGTTACTGTTGACCTTTGAGAAAGATTTCCAAACAGTCATCTTAATATGGATTATAGTGGCATCTTTCAGAGTTGAGACTGACATACTTCCTTTACATTATATACTGGAGTGTTGAAATATCTTCTGTGGATAATCATAATAGGTATTTCTCTTGCTGTTTCCTCAGCCCTAGATTCTTTCTTGACAATGATTTTCTAATATGTGGAATAAAAGGTGGAACAAAATCCAGGAAAAATGAGATTACTAAAAATCAAAAATATCCAAAATTATTTTCTGTGAGGAAAGAGGAATGAACAAGCTTATTTATATTTTAATTTAAAAAAGAAAATGACTCCAAGAAAGTAGGGCTAACCATGGAACATAGGAAATGAGATTATAATGATAAAGGTGTTATAATAGGCCTAGCCTTTTCTATTCCGTTGTTACGCTATTTTAATTTTTTTCTTGTTTTTTTGTCTTAAGCTTTGAAGCTTAAAAGGACTGAATTGCATTTTCACTTAATTTGTCTGTTGCATTTTATGCCAAGATACTCCAACCTAACTAAGACATTTGAGGATATAGAGATTACTATGATGCTCTAAACATTTCTTTGTCAAAAAAAATCTTTTTCTTAAAATATCAGTAATCTTAAGGATTTAGTAATAATCACAAATCTATCCCATGAGTAGAATTTGTATATGTATTTTCCTTAACTGGCTCTTAAACCAGCAGGTTTGGTTTGTGAGTATGTTTTTCTTTTTTTGAAAAAACCTTTACAGTTCACCTTTTAAGGGAGATTACTCCACCTGAAAGAGAGAAGGCGAGGAAGGTCCATCAGTGTAACTCCCTGAAGTTCCCAGCACATTTGGAAGACTCAACATGTTGTCAGTGGAATGTCTGTCCTTTGCAAAGCCAGTTTTCTCTAAACAGACTAACCTAGGCAGAACATGCTCGAATCTGCCGTTTTTAACATCAGTATTAAGTGGGGCTGTTCGCCTGAATGGAAAACATTTTGTGGGGCTTGGGTCTTTGCCTTATGGGGAATTATTAATAGTTGCTCAATCCATGAAAAGTAAAATGTAACTGTTTCATATTCTTTGATAAGGCAGTTCTTTCCCCCTCTAGATTAGTCCTTGTAGGCATCTTTGCAAAGTCCTTTACTTTGTTTGCTTGATAATGATACGTTATTGATATCTTCTTTTGGTTCTCTTACTCGAAACTTGGGGTAGATCCCATTCCAATAAATGTGTATCTGATGGATTTTTCAGAAAGAAATTCTTCCTGTATCTTTCAGAAAGAGATTCTTCCAGTGGATTGGGTTACCTGATTGGTTATCACAGCTTTTCTTGTTTCCACTTAAGTAGACGTTTGCTTCTACATTAACTGTACTGAATATTGTCCTGTCATGTTGGCTAGTCTTTCTTTGGCATTAGTGCATCTATTATGTGGGCTTTTAGGGCTTTCGGGCTCCTTTGATGATCAAGATGGATTTAAGTTCATCTTTAAGTACTTCGGTTTTAATATGAAATGTTTTTTGTCTTTTTGTTTCCAGTTATTTATAGCACAAAATTGTATAGATTCTTCAAGTACATTGAAAACAGAGATGTGGCCAAATCAGTTTTGAAGGAGAGGGGTCTTAAGAAGATTAGATTGGGAATAGAAGGTAAGACATTTTCATTATTTAGTGTTAATTTTCGTTTTAAAAAAGAAGATTAAAAAATTGGGTTCCATTCAGAAAATATTTCTAATAGTTTGAGGAAAATTCTGACAAATGATTAGTAAATCCTTATGTAGAAGATGAATAAATAATAGAAGTCAGCTTTCTTCTGAGAACAGGCCATTGGAAATGATTTGTTACATAAGATTCCCTAGTGTTATCAGGGTATGATTCTGTCTTTTCTGCCATAGCTTGCTCTATTCCACTTTTGACAAATCCCATGTGGTATGTGTGCGCATGCATGTGTGCATTGTCATGAAACTGACAAGGCTTTTTGCTTAGCCATAATCTTTGAAACCCAGTAGGATTAAACACTACTTTTTAAAAGTTAATGTAGAAGCACTGCTGTTGACTTACTGGTGTCTTAAAATAGGATAATAACTTATTTTCAAGTTAAATACAAATTACAAAAGTTCTTTCTGTTATTTAAATGCAGACATTTTAGGTAGCTTTTTACATTATGATTTAAATAAATTTCTCTTAATGCCTTGTATTTCTCTTTATGCCTTCTCTTTATGCTTCTTTTATTTTATTCTGCATAGCAAGGAATAGTGTAAAAGTCACGCTGTGGCACCAGATTATTTATGTTCAGACTCTGTGACTTAATTGAAGTCATTTAAACATGTGCCTCGGTTTCTTCACCTGCTGTGGAAGCATGCATAAGTTTCTAAGGTTATTGTGAGGATGGAATGAGTTAATACATGAAAAGCACTGAAAATATTACCTGGCACATAGTAAGTTACCGGTATGTCATGATGATAATGAAGATAATAGTGCTGATCAAGAACCTGGTTGAGCTGCTACAGATCACAGTGATGGGCTGCTGAGACATATGGAAAGAATTACTAGAAGCAGGATTTTTGCGGAAAGGAGATTTTTGGACTTAAAAAACAATGGAATTACTGACATATGTGAGATTCATCGGTGCTTGCCTTTATCCATCAGTTTGCCCTCAGCTGCTTGGTCTCAGAGCCAGAAAGAAGACTGCTTTATGTTGGGAAGACAGGGAAGGCCTGTCTGAGGAGGAGAGATTTGAGCTGAGCTATGATGACAAGGATGGTTGTAGGCAGAGAAAATAACAAGTCAGAGGTATTGGTATGAAAGAAGTTCATGTGTTTGAGGTACAGAAAACACAAATATAACTAGAATTGTATGGTAGAGGAGATTTGAAGTGATATATTGATACGAATGTTGACAGGAAAAATAGTTTAGGGTCGTGAGATATGCAAGGTCTAATAGGTCATAGTGAAGAGTATACTGGCCACGTATCTTTTTTTTTTTTTAATTTTAAAGAATAAAAGAAGGATAACATAATAATAGGGGGGACTTAGCAAATTACAGACAAAATGGTAGGAAATTATCAATGGTTATCATTTTACATATTATTGTCTACAAAATAGTTTCTCAGGAAAACAAATAGACAAA
>NW_004955414.1:28667855-28755355 GCF_000276665.1 Chinchilla lanigera | reverse complement strand
GCCGGAAGCCCTCCTTCCGGGAAACCCCGAGGCCGGGAGTGAGTCGTCGGTCCTGGCCATGTATCTTAAAGTATCTCAGACTACCTGAGCATCAGTTTATCTGTTAGTGGCCATCATACTCTGTATACCTTAGAGGATGATTGTCGTGATCTGACATTTGCTAGAAATGACCCTTTTCTCACTTTATTTTCTCTTCTCTACATGGTGACTGCTATTCATCCTTTACATGCTTTGAAATGGAACTTCTGTGAAATCGTATGATAATCGTTTCTTCAGTCATAGGCTATGAACCCCATGAGAGAAGTCAAGCTGGATATTGTATACCTAACATGTGGCCTAGTGCTTAGTGTGAGGGGGTGCTCGGGTAGTGAATAAATGATTTATATAAAAATTATATGTAAATTTGTTACTGGAAGTGAGGGCTTCTTTTTCTATCACAAAGGAATAATAGCAGTGCACTAAGCATTTGAACTAAACTCAAGTAAATTTTAAGGACCTAGTGATAAACAGTACTCATTAATCCAATTAGTCATTTTAATAGTACATTATGTATCATATTATATTTCTAAATAGTTTAATATTTTTCTAAAAATACTTCATCTCACCCAACAAAATGAAAATCAGTTCCATAACAACAACCAGTCCACATTAAAATTTCCCTTTATTCCCTAGAAATGTCTTTTTAACTGGTCTCTCCAAACCAGGTCCCAATCCAGGATCATATGTGATAACTATTGTATCAGATCTCTCAGTTGTGAGTAGTCCTTCATTTATGACATTGCCCTATTTAAGAGTTTGTGGTAGTTGTCCTACTTCTGGATTTGCCTACTGCTTTTGTGTTGTCCTTCAGTTTATTCTTCTAACTTCCTAATTCCTATAAACTATAAGTACATGTAAAGGCATAATTTAAGTCTTAAGTGGATGACAGCCTCATTCCTCTATTACAAGATTAAGTTGTTTCTTGGTGTGATGCTCTTTTGACACCATAAGAATATTCATCTCCCGTGGATGTGTGGTGCACACCTGTAATCCCGGCACTCAGGAGGCTTGAGTCATGAGGAGCACATATTTGAGGCCAGTCTTGACTTAACATAGTAACACTGTCTTCAAAAGACAAAACAATGCTCAACTCCTCATTCACAGTTACCTAAAGCTTATAAGTAAATACTGGTTGATAATTCTTCCCTCTATCAGTAATTTCATTAGTGATTACAAGGCAGTCATTTTCTGATTTACATTTGTTAGCTGGTATTTTGTAAAGTGGAGCTTCCCCCTATTAAATGAGGTATTTGGTTACCCAAATTATCACTATTTTTAAGAGGAAGAAACTGAAGCGTAAAAGGTTAAATTGGAAAGGAATGGCAGAGCTGGAATTTGAATCTAGGTCTCTGTGATTTCAGAATCTGTGAGTGGTTTTGAAGTATTATATAAAATGAAATTTTTAAAAAGAGTGAATGTACAACATTGCTTGCCTAGTACTACAAGCGTTGGTAAATTGCTCTTGACTTTGGCAAAACAGATGTTAACCAGGGCCTCCTACAGTCTCTTCAATAACTGCATTTAGATTTGAAGCATTTTTTTTTTCCAAATAATGTGAGCCCACCATATTTTCCCATCAGCTTTTAAAATTGTTTCCTCTCAAAAAGTTAAATAGAATAGCTTTTATCCTCACAGAGTTGTTAAGATATTTCTGGGACCAAGGAAAACCATGCAGATTTCAAAGTCATTTTGCTGCTCCTTGCCCCCCTCCACCCCCGTTCCTCTCCCCCTTGCCTTCCCACTTTGAAGGCCCTCAGAAGTCTGACGTTAGAGTGTTACATGTTTTCATGAGAGTGAGATTGGGTTGATGTAGAAGAGACTTGCAGAGGACCGGTGAGAACTCGTATCTATGAGAATGGCTGATAGAACGTTAGGTGAGAAGAATATTTTTAAAGTATTTAGTTCTGTGATAGGGTATTCATGTTCAGGTACTGCTATAGTCAGACCTGTCTAAGGTTGTTTTACTTAATTTCAATTAAGATTTTGAGGTTGGTGGGTGTTGTTAAACAAAAAAATATCTGGAGTGGGGATGAGAAAGCACAAAAACCTCCTACCTGTCACTCTTCACATTGTAGTTCCACCTAAAGGCATTTTGGGTTTTTGTTTTGTTCTACCTGGTCCTTAAGGGGATGCTGTCAACCTTACAGGGTTGAATTTTAAAAGTAGTTTAAGACTGCATGAGTTTGCAGCTTCCTTTAGCAGGCCATGTTACATGTAGTCTTACTTCCATCATTAGAAGCCTTGCCAGAACTCGGGAGAGGGCTCTCTTCTGTCATAGTACTTAAATGAGACTATGAACAAAGTCAAGTTTAGGGGGAAAAGACCCTGGATGTTGTTGAATTGCTCTTGCCATAGAATACAGGAAGTTCAACACTGAGTAGTGAAGTGTTTACCTAGATGAGATTGTGAATTTTTCTGCCCTTTGTATCCAGAGCAGGAATGGCAAGCCAAAGTAGGATTTGTTTTCATTGAAAGATCAGTAATGTACTGAATCCCTGATTCCCCAATTTTGTCTTTTTGGACCTGTATGCACAGTTTTATTCTTTGTAAAATTTCAACAAACTAAGCTTGAATAAAACCTGAGCTTGCCTTTTTGTAATAAAGAGTATAATTTAGAGCTGAACTTAGTGGGGGAGGTCTTAATTCAGCATATGTGCCATGAATCTCTGGGTTCAATACCCAGAACTGAAAAAACATTTTTATTTAAGGTTCTCTTATGATCCAAGTCTAACTTCTAACATTGCTTCCCACTTTTCTTTTATAGGCCTTCTGCTTTAGTCATACGTTTCTCAGCGCTGCTAAACACATCTTGTATGTTCATGCCTCTGTAGCTTACCTTACACCATTCTGTCCTTAGAGAGCTCTTCTCTGCTTACATTGCCTCCCTTTGTTTCTGGCCATTCCAGCCTTGCTTATCCATTAACATTTAGCACGAAGAAGGTCGTTGTTATGCCACTGGGCTTCTGAACTCTTCACACCTCCACCATTGCCTTAACACCACCTCCTAAGTCCATACATCTGCCGGTGGGGATGTTTTTTACTTCATAAACAAATTTCATCAACTCCAATAGACGGTAAATACCTTTAAGGCAGTTCCATGGTGTTGCAAAATTTTTTGATGCAATAGCTGCTGCCCTATTACTTGAGTGAATCTCAACAAGTTAAGTCCTGGTGAATCTGTAAGCCAGGTATAGACCTTATTTTTAAAGGAAAACTTGTTCTTAGTAAGTTAGATACGCAGGAAGGGGTTATCACTTACAACCAGTATCCTGGTAGTTTGTTTACTCTGCTCAAACATTTGTTTGGTGCCTGCAAGCACATCGCTGGCACTCTGCTAGGCACTGGGGATACTGGGATAAAGACGCTAGCTTTGCCATATAGGAACTCACTATTTAGATGAGCAAGTCAGACATACAGGAAGGTAATTACTATTTAGTGCTATTATGTATTAATATAAAGGGAGTGCTGTGAAGCATAAGCTACAAATTATTAACTCTGAGGGAATCAGTGGCAGAACAAGCGTAAAAGCACCAAAGCATACTCAGGAAAAAGTACAAAGTTTAATGTGGCCAGTATGTTTGAGAGGTCTAGGGCTAGAAGGGAGTACAGCATGAGAGTAGGTGAGCCTGAGTAGGTTGGAATCAGCTTGTGAAAAAAGAGTATGGAGAAATACGGGCCTTCCCCTTGAAGCGTGAGAAAACCATTGATAGTGTATAAGTAAGGATGCAATGGGATTGTACATGTGTAGTGGTGATTCTGTGTAGAGGGCAGGTTTGGAATATAATGAGGTAGTGTAGGGAACTCCTCGGTCTCTCAGTGTACCCCCAGGAGGAATGGCGGCCGGTATAAGGAAAAGATAGAGGAGACAAGTGCTGGGTCAGGTGGAGGCAGACCTCTTACCTGATGGGTCAGAGGACCTGCACAACAGTAGGGGTGTTGATTTATACTCTTGCAAAGTTAGTATCAAGAGAGCCAAGGTTGCCTGGCGACTAATGACTGAAATAGTCCAGGCAGGATGTTTTTGTCAAGACTGAGGTAGCTTAACGGCTTGAGGCACTGTGGCTCTGTCCTGCCCTCACACGTATGACCAATTTCTAGCTTCAGCTGCCCCCAAAAGGTTGGTAGGAATTTTAAAGACTTTTGAATAGTCCAGGAGGAATCAAGGACAAGAGAATACCTTTCTGCCTCTGGTACTGCACTTCAGATGGTGATAGACTAGTGCTAAACGAAGAAGACATTCTCTACTTACCGCGTCCCTACCTAACCTTGGGTATCCCTCACTCCTGTCACACTCATGGACACTACACATAGCTAAATGTACTAGCTACCAGTAATGCCTGCATGTAGTCTCTTATGCAGTAATCATTAACTGAGCTCTTACTATGTGAGGACTATTTCTTTCTGGTAGTAACTATGGTCTAACTTTAGACCCATTGTCTGTTATTAAATAAATAGTTGTATTAATATCATTTACATATTCTCTGGCTCATTTTATTTTATCGTAGTGGCAGAATTGAGCAGTTTCAATAGAAACAGTGTGTCCTACAAGCCTTTAATAAATCTTTACTGTGGCCCTTACAGAAAATATTTGCTAGTCCCTAGTCCAGTGCAGCATTTCTTGCCAGTAGAAAGGAAGGAAGGGACCTATGATAGTTTCTGAGGACAATACATCTTTGTAGAAATTGCCTTACTAGTAAATTGGAAAATTTCCAAAGCTTACTGGTAAACAATTGGAAAATTTCCAAAGTTTATTAGTTGTTAATTTTCAGTGACTGTGACCCAAAAGGAGAATATTTAGAGAGATCTGTTTTGGAAATCAAAATCTAAGTCAACTGCTGGTTGTTGAAGTAGTTGCATTAAAATGATGTAGGAGATTAAAATATTGGCATTGCCAGTCTACCTGCAGAATAATCTAGAACCATTGGAGAGCTGAATAGTTGTCATTTAACAAAATAGGAAAGAAAATCCCAGGGCAATATAAAGATGAGACAGGCCTAAGGAAACTCAAGGGTGAATATAGCAGTGAACTACAGGCCTTTAGGTCAGGTCATCAAGTGAAGAGAATGGTGCAGATATCAGGATACCATATAGAGCTCAAGATGTGTTGCAAGTTGTGTATCATTGTATTGGGGACCCATCTCTTCCACACTCAAAGAATTCTGGTGGTTGGTTTATTGAGTACCTGAAAGAATACTGGAAGGTTTTGCACATTCCGTAGTAGAATTTTAGTTTCTGGCTGTTGAACTGAGAACTAGGTAGGTGGAATATGAGTTTCTCTTCTTGGTTTTAATTTCCATTTGTTCAGTATTTGCACCAAGAAAGCCCAGAAGGACCACCTTGGACAAGAAATTGCTGTGTGTGTATCCTGGTTTTAAAATCTTTCTTTCCTCCAGGTTATCCTACCTACAAGGAAAAAGTAAAGAAAAGGCCTGGGGGCCGCCCAGAAGTCATTTACAACTATGTCCAAAGACCCTTTATTCGAATGTCCTGGGAGAAAGAAGAAGGAAAGAGTCGGCATGTAGACTTTCAGTGTGTGAAGAGTAAATCTATCACCAACCTGGCAGCAGCTGCTGCAGACATTCCCCAGGACCAGCTGGTAGTCATGCACCCAACTCCGCAGGTGGATGAGCTGGATATCCTCCCCATCCACCCCGCTTCTGGCAGCAGTGACCTCGATCCTGATGCACAGAATCCAACGCTGTGACGGTGTCGTTGAAACCATAGCATGCTACTCTTCACAGTCTCATTCCGCACTGCAAGGCCACTCTTCTTCATTGTGAGATGCACATGTTTAGGATATTGCAGTGTAGGTTTTTTTAAAGACCAAAGGTAGCTGAATGGTTTTTTTTAAATGAGTACAACTCTAGCATCCTGAGGTTCCAGTTATAAAAATGTATTTGTTTACTAGTAGGTTTGTGAAATTGGTTCTTTGTATGGGGACAGTCCTTTTTCACACAGGGGTCTTTTCAGAAGTGGTGGAAATTGGCAGCTGGGGTGCTTTCAAGAAAGACTGATATTCATCATACCCCAGATAAAAATGCAGAATATTACATAGTTGCACTTTATAAATGGTGGTTAAATGGAACTGTTCAAGCCATTTTATAGTTGTGATGTATAATATAACTTAAATAAGTGCTTCTATCAAAGTATTCCTTCACTAAAATGTGTATAGTTTGCTGCCCATGGTGAACAAAATATTATTTATCCTGGGCTTATTTGAATGATTAGGATGAGATTTAGTGCTCATATCTTACTGGTTCAGTGCCGTTTCACCCTTTGAGAGTGAGTCACATGCAGGGAGTGTGAACATCAGAGGTGGTTTATTATCCAGTCTGCCTTACCCTTAATCTGTTCACAGATACTTATTTACTAATGCTTTTTTCTTAAGCGATATGAGATAGGAAAATGAAGTGTTTGCTCTTCATTTACTAAATGATTGTAAAACTCAAGTTTTTCATCAAAATAAAATTCCATTGTTTTAATGTTTCAGACCAACTTTATAAACCATGTTGGCCAGATTTTGAGTCTCCTAATTAGATTTTCTGTCTTAAGTACAACTAGAAATCACATAGCCTTCAAAGGAACTCTTAATTTGGTATTTTATGTGTGACAAAGCACTTAAGTTTCTTACTAATTATAAAATATACTATAAATCTAAAGTAATGTAAGAGCTGAAAGAATATTTCTTAGTGCACCTCATATGAAATGTGAAATGACTTTACCCGAAGTTTAAGAGCCAGTTTGAAATACTAGCTCCATGTTCTTTGCATTATATTGTACGGCTCTGCTTAGCAGATTATTCATGCAAATGCTGTTTTAAATATTCTGTGGCCTAATTCAAGAAAGAATCAAAAATATTTAGGTGGTTTTGTGTCTGTGGTCAATGCTTGAAGCCATACGATTACAAACAGTAGTAGAGAAGGGTAGCAGTGGAGCGAAGTCAGTTCATTGCATGTAACTGTGAATTTGTAAATTCCAAGGATGTGAACTTTGTGTGTAGGCAATAACTTTGTTTTCACATAAATCAAAATGGCAACAATTTGGAAATTAACTACTTTTCACAACACATCTGCATGGAGGAACTGATAGAAATCCCAGAACCATTACAAAGATCAGAAAGGCATTGAAATGTTAGTAGCTGTTGGAATACCCATGGTTGGAACTGATGATAACCCTACAGCATGTAGGACTTTTTCTAATTATTTGAAGTGAGAACAGTATTTATAGAACAAGGGAAACATTTATTAAAAATATTTAACTGTCTAATACATTATACTTTAACCCATATTTATAGTAAAGGATTCTTACAAGGAAGAATAAACAGCTTTATGATACAATTAGTATAAGAAATATCCACATGGGGGACTTCTTTGTAGTGTAAAAACACCATACATCTGAAATGACCATTTGCATATAAAAGCTACCAATGATGCTTCTGTGCACAATGATTAAAAAATTCAACACAAACAGAATCCAAAATATACAATTAATGCAAGCTATCCACAGCTAGCCCAATAATCAATGATGAGGAAACACTGGAGCAGGCCTAGTTCCACTTTGTCTGAAGTTACACATAGTAAGATTGACTTGTATCAATGGCTCTGAGATGGCTTTTATGAAGTCAGTACATAAAAGCTGTTCTCTCCCTATCCAGTAAGCTTCACAGACTGTAAAACTCCACCAGTAATGCACTTTGATACTGTAGCTGTTGCCAAAGCAACATGTAGTGTTTACAGCGGCCATGGCAAGTCGCTGAAGTCAACGGGGCCGCCCAGCCCAGCGTCTGCTTCCAGGAGGCTCATGATGACAGCCATTGCTGCTTCATCATTACTGGGACTACTTGATCCTTGGTCGTTATCTATCATGTCTATGCCTATGTGGGGGTTCTCGCCTGTGAAAAGAGATGAAGATTGGTCAGTGATTAAAAAAATAATCAAAGTATGTTTAGATTTAGTAAGCAAATTCTAAGTTTTTGTTTTGTTTTGATCCTGGAGATTGAACCTAGGTGCTCTGTGCCACTGAGCTAATTCCCCAGGCTTTTGTTTGGAGACAGGGTCTCAAGTTGGTCAGGCTGGCCTTGAACTTCTGAGTTTTTTGCCTCGGCCTCCTGAGAAAATAGAGTTATGGGTGTGTGCCTCTGCTCCTGGCTCTAAACCATTCTTTTAATGAGAAAATGATATTTCACAGTACAGTGAGACAGGCTGTTTATGGGGTTATCCTGGCAATATACATTATATATAGTACATACAGAGTCCACTAAAAAAAGTATACGCACTTCAAAAGTTTGCCATACTAATAAATGTCTGGAAGCTAATGGCCACCACTTTGAGTACCTTTTCTAATTTTAGAGGCCAAAGGTAACTTGTATTAATCTTATGTCTCAATAAATTTAGTATTAAAATATTTATACAAATTTTTCTTTTCCTGGTGTATACATTTTTTGGGCAGACTCTGCATATTATATATAATATATAACTATACATGTATAATATATATAAATATGTTGCTGTTTTTTTAGAGGTAAGAACCAGCTTTTTAGAAATAATAGTGCTTAAAATTCAATAAATGTTAAAAGTATTTGTGTTGACCTCATTTTAATTCTAATAACCAGGTAAGAGGAGTTGACAGAAAGAATGGCAAATAGAGAATGGGAAAAGAGTTGGCAAGACGGATGAGAGGGTGAAGAAAACCGCCACCTAGAAGTCATTACTGTGACTTCTCCTACCCCCTGGAGGTTGTGCCCCACAAGGGAGTAACCCTTGGGTCCCCATCAGACACAGCCATTAAAGTCAACTTGGAAGTATTTCAGTAAATTCCAAGCTTTTACTTACCAGATTTTTCTAGAACTAGCTTGTTTCATACACTCAGCTCTTAAAGCCTTCTTCATGCCAGAGTTTTTACAAGCCCATTGCAATGGCAGTGAACAATAATGTTACTTACCGAGAATAGAAGAACTGTCAGAATACGGATAACCTGGGTTCTCCTGCGCCTGCCCTGGTAGTAGGCCACTGGAAGGAATGTCTGGAGTCCCTCCATTTAAAATCTATAAGCAAAAAGGGAAAAGTGTGAAGTTTTCTACTGCTGTTAGGAATTTCCAAGCAGTACCATGTGTGGAGTCACTAAGTGAAGCATATTGGAAAGAGAAAGGGTGAATTTGAGTGGGTTCATCTTATCAGATGATTTGAAACAAGGAACTGTTAGGAACAGTCATTTTAGGAAAGAAGGTCTTCCCCAAACTCATATTTTATCTGCATTTGATAACACAGGTGGTATAAAGGCCAAATAAAATCCCTGGCTACCTGAGATCATGCTGTCCTCATACTTCTTTAAGAACAAAAACCTGCAAGTCAGTGACCCCAGATGGGCAGTTCCCTTGTAAGGGAGTAAAACATGGCAACAGATGTTTCGAAAGAAGAACTAATGGGTGGCTAACAAGTTGTGAAGTGACACAGCTCATATAAGGTGTCACAAATGAAGAGCAAAACATCGGAAGTCTTTCATGATCAGGTATATTATTGGTACCAATTTCAGTAAATTCTAGTTTCTTTAATTTGAGCTCAGGGCCTTCTCACTGAGGTTCATCTCCAGTCCTTTCTCTTTTTTTAAAGAAAGTTTTCTACTCCTGTTAGGAATTTCCCATCTGTACCATGTGCAGAGTCACTAAGAGACAGGTGCTGAAGTTGCCAGGTTGAACTGAAACTGGATCCTCCTGCCTCAGCCTCCCAGAGTGTTAGGATTATAGGTGTGCACCATGCCCAGCTCAGTTAACTTTCTTAAGGTAGGCCACTGAGAAGGTTTTACTACTCTCCAATTATTATTCCTCCTTGTCTTTAATTCTTCCTCAAAGTCCCTCCTCCCTCCAAGATCCCACCCCTTGGCTGAGTCTTCTAGAAGCAGGTTCTTTTAGAAGTACCTGTATTTCGTCCACAGCAGTTTGGTAACTGCTGGGTTTCAGGACAAGTAGTGATTTCAGTCTTTGCCAGCAGGTGGCATCACAGCTTTTATCTCCACAGCCAGCTTTTTGGTCTAGGGACCCCTTTATACTCTTAAAAATTACTGAGGACTCCAAAGAACTTTTGTTTATATAGGCTATATTTATCATTGTTTACTATATTTGAAATTGACAGATTTTATACTATATGAAACCTATTACACGTTAACAGGAATAACAACATTTTAATGAAAATTAAATATTTTCCACAACAAGAACAAAACAGGAGAAAAATGTTGTTTACATTTTTGCAAATCTAATGCCACACTTAAGAAATTTCAACTGGATTCTCATCACTGATTCTCGCTTCAGTCTAAAGTATATGAAGGAAATCTACCTCCCACAGACTAGCTGGAAAAGGGAGGCATATTTTAATAGCCTTTCAAATAATTGCAGTATCCTTATTACTCTTTGATATTACATCAGCATTTGACATGTGGAAGTTTCTTAGCTGTTAGTTGCAGTATGCAATCTGAAACCGTATCCATTTTTTGTACTCTTGTTATATTAAAGTACACTCGTGTATCTTGGCACTGTGCATGGATCTTTTACCATTGAATGGTTTAAATATCCTGCATTGGTCATTTATAGGATAATGTTGCACTGAATTTTGCAGATCTTCCAAGTGTTGACACGTTCATTATACAGCATCAAAACATCACCACTGTTGCAAGTTTTGAACTCCAAGTAGCAGGTACAGGTTTTCTAAAAATTCCAATTTTTGCTTAAAAGCCCAGATTTTATCATGACAAACAGATGCTGTTGGTTCTTTTCCTTGAAGTGACGGATGTGTGCTAAATACTCAGTCTCACAGCAAGTTTATTAGAGTACACATAATGTCCAGGGAAACAGGCAGCTAGCTCAGCCACAGCTTGATCACATGCGTGCTTTTTCTTGAGACAGCTGTCAGACTGTATAGCACACAAGTGCATAAAGTAACAGTTTTTACTGCTTCATGAAGGACTTTCTGAAATGAAGCTGCCTTTTAAATTATTTAGTTACTGTGTGTGGTGGTGAAGAACACAATGACTTTGGCAGTTCGGGGCCACTGTTCTGATTCTTGGAGAAGCACTAGCAGTTTCACTCCCAGCACTGTTCTTGCACTAACAGTGCACATAGCGACACAGTGAACAACAAGAGCAGTGTTTTAGCACTGATATACCTTTGACCTTGAAGACACTTGGAAGGGTACTGAAGGCTCCCCAAAAGAGCACAGATGACATCTGCCGAGCTGCTGCTCCATCTGAACTTGCCGTGGTGCCTCTAGATGTCCCTGTTCTCCTAGGATCTGTGGTGGCTTACTTGGCCTCTCCCCTTTAGCCTGATCCTGCCTGAAATAACTGAAGCTAAATGACAAATTCAAAAGTGACTGGGAAGGGCCATCTTTACTCTTGTGGGCCTGCTGCACCAGTTGATGGTGAGGTCATTTTTAAGTCCATCTTGTTCAGGCTGCTTTTCCTGTAAATCCTGCGCTGTGCATCCGTCTCATTAAAGAACACATTCAAAGTCTCTTCTCCCAGACCCACTGTAATAAGCCCTCTAAAGAAAAGGGAAGAATTTCCATAAATGCCTCAAAACTACTTGGGGCTTTTATGGTACAGAGCACAGCTTTGGACTTGTAGGAGTTTGGAAGTGATAAAACCTGGATTAACGTTCCAGGCCCTACTTAGTAAACGAATGCTGGGGAGATGGATTTTGTCATCTGAATAGTATGAGGATAAGATGAGAGAATATATATGAAAGTTCTCATATTTAAGCACATACTGGAGTGATAAAATCCACGTCATAGAGTCCTTTGTAATACCAAGAGGTCAAGTGCCTAAAATTGAATTGAGAAGCAGAGACAGACTACCGAGAGACACGGGGCAGAAGTATAACAGGATAGAGCAGAACAGAAGAGAACAACAGAGCTACGCTAAGCCAGCAAACACCAGGATGCCCAGGTTTCATCTGTTGGTATTTTCTGAGTCACTTTCAAGGGCTCTTACATACATGTTCTCATAACAACTTCATTTACAAGAAATTTCGTTGTCTTAAGTATTTACCCCCATGATAAAGAAAACTAAGGCTTAGAAGTTACGCGGGATGACTAGCACGTGGCAAAGCCAGGCTTCAGACTGGGACTGTCCTACTTCGACCACGTTCTTACTTTACTGGCCTTCAATTCACGCTTTTAGGAAAAGCAAAAGCATTTTTCAAATGGAAACTTCTGCAGAACAGTCATACGTAAAATGGAAGTTAAGCTGCCCCAGTAGAAGCAGCTGTCCTGCCCTTACCTTCTCTCCTTGCTGACTCCCCTGCCATCTGCCCATCCCGCTCAGTAGCATCAGCATTACCTCTCTCGGCAACCCGAGCCCCTGAGGAGCCTAGTTTTGAAAATCCCTGCCTTGCTTTTGATGCTGTGCCCTAGTGGTCTTGCCTACGTAATCTCCGTGTATCTCTGTTTTGAGAAATAGAAGGAAGACTTCATGTCCCAAGATGCTGCGGATCCTTGGGTTGTCCTGATCCATACTGACATCTGGTACTATAAGTAGATTCACAACTTACAGTAATACGCCTAGGTCTGTAAGGTCTTTGGCAAGATAAAAACAAGTTGGTTTCCTAACTCTTTACAGTGTAATCTTTTAGCAGCTCTCTTGAGAGCTGGTGACTGATAAAACTGCCTGTGCTCAGTGCACAGAAAACCCTGGTAGCAGATCCCCAAGTGTTCTGCAGCCAGAAAGCTGGCCTGACTTTCAGAGTACCGCTGGTAACACTGCTGTTTACAGTGCCAGCCTTAGACACCGACGCTGTCTTCTGCCGTTAAAACTGGCAGACAGCGAGATGAGTTTCTACGTCGTTACTTATCGATCGCTCCCTCGGTGAAATGAACGGATAGCTCCTCATTCCTTAGCATGTTCTACCTTTCCACACCCACACAGAATAAATCCTCTTGATGTCAGCAGTCCTCTGTAGTTCTTCCAGCCTGCTTTGTGCTTAGCCTTACACATGTGTATGTACTTCAAGGAAGAAAAAAGTCTTAACTGGTTTCAGCAATCAAACTATAATTGTATACTTCCGCCCGTAACATTTCAGAACTCGAGCAAGAGGCTCACTAGCCTAAGTCATCAGACTTACCTTCTTGCCTCCTGGAGAGGAGGCATCAGGGGGAGGCGTACTTGTGATGTTGAGTGGGCTAGAACCACAGCTGGAAGGTGACGAGCCTCTTATCCTATCACAGGAGAGAAGAGTTAGTTACATTTCCTTGTCTTGGGTGTTGGGTTTTGTCAAGGCGTGGAGGCAAAAAGAAGGACGAGGATGTGGACCTCTTTAGAGATTGACGAACTTTTTCTGTAAGGGCCGGACAGCAACTGTTTAGGCTGTGGCCATGTGGTCTTTCTAACACTACTACTCTCTGCCGCTGTTGCTTGAAAACAGCCACAGACAATACATACATCAAGTATAGCTGTGCTGAAAGAATTTTCAGAAACAGGTGATGAGCTGGGTTTGTTCTGCAGGTTCCTGATCTGGAATGCACACCCTGAAGTAAGCATTCCACAAGCCCTTGAATTAGGGTTTGGGTTCTTTTGGTGAATTTCAGGTAAGTTTTACTTCCTTGAAAAATCCAGGTGAGTTGGCAACCTTAAAAGTTTAATCCCACATCTTTGATACCATGAATTGGAAACCGAACGATTTATCTTTTTCCTCATAAGCACCGTTTAGCTAGTGAACACTCTTAGGAAATGGAGGGTCCCAGGGGTAGCTCAGCCACACCTACGAAGAACCTAGGAGTGGAAGTAGTAATAGTAGCAACCTCTAAAGCAACAGGTGATGGAAAATGGATGTAGGTCTTAGAATATCTCAGCAGAGGAGATTTATAGAAGGAAAGACTTAGAACTGGAAATCTACATAAACTCAGGCCGAAGTACTTCAGAAAAGGAAGCCAGGACTTTGCACTGAAGCAAGAGCTGAGGAAGTCTGACGGCAGGTGTGTTGCCACCATGCTCTCAGCTACTCCGTGGATGAGTGCAGCTTTTAAGTCACCTGGGGACGACGCTCCACTGCCCAGAGGTCTTGTGGCTCTTGACTTGTACTGCCTACTTCTCTAGATTTGGGAGGGAACAAGTTTTCTCTCTCTCCTGAATTACAAGCTCTTTAGATGCAGAACACAACTGTGTATCATGTACTGTCAGCACACATGGCTACTAATTGCTTATTCTAAAAATTGCTGTGTGTCTGCCAAATTTCCCTGCTTACGACTGAAACCACTGTTTTCCCAGGTTCCCATCTTGGAACTGCCTTTTCATCATTCTCTAGTTTATCTTCAGCACCTGGCCTTTAGAGTACTATTTGTGTATTCGCAGTGTCATCACCGGAGGGTAAGCTGCATTCTGCTGTCCTCTCCCCCTGGGCCAGTGCAGCCCCCACAGTGCTTAATGCTTTGGCTGCCTGCTGAGCATCCTGCAGTGAATGGGACCTTACAATTTTCTTCAGTCCAAACTGCTTGGCATTACTTTGTAGGATTATAAACAGTCTCCCATCCTAGCCTTGCGGCTCTTCCCTACCTACAGCCGGTCCAGTTAGCTCGGCGGCTTCTTCACCCTGAACATGGAACTCACAAGTTTATGCAAAAGTGTGCCTGGTTTTCTAGAGGTAACAGCCAGCCTCACTGCAAAGGCTGGCTCCTAGCAAGCTCAAACCCTCCCTCGCTTGCTTCAACCCAGCAATTCCCAGTTAACATAAAGAAAACAACTTCTCAAAAGATTTTAAGACGCAAGCAGCCAAACCCACTGATCTGTGGGGCTAGAACAGAATGGCTACCCGTGACGAATGCCCCTTGTGGCCCACTGGAAAGCAGGTCAGCCTCCAGTTCTCCAGAAAAGCAATCCAGTGGCAGCAGGGAATATTAGCCTTTCCCCTGCCTTTCCTGTGATTATGTTCCATTAGGTTTACTTTCCTAAGTATCGTCAATAGAAGATCCTTGAGTCATACACAAAGCATTAGGAATTGAGCCTCCCCAAGAGTCCCCTTTAGCTCTGACCTGTTTTGGTTTAGCATCTTTATTTAAGGCAGGATTTCTAAATGTCAGCACTCCTGATACTTTGGACTGGCTCATTCTTTGTGGGGATCAGGGGACTGTCCTGTGTACTGTAGGATATTCAGTAAGCAGCATCCTTGGTTTCTGTTCCCTGGATATTTAGCAGCAACCTCCCACCCAGCTGTAACCACCAGAAGTATCTCCAGACATTGCAGTACCTTCCCTGGGGAGATGTGGGGAGGGAGAATTATCTGGGCTTAGAACCACTGGTTTAGGGAAATAATCAGAAGGTGTTACTTGCCTGTGGATTTCCATGATTTCCTCAGCAATCATTCGACCTATTTTTCCTGCCCCGGCCCTGGTTCCCCCTGGAATCCCTGGAACAGTGGGATGGGTCCTCTTTGGGCCACCTACAACAAAGGAATCTGAGAGTGGGAAAGGGGAAACTAAAGAAGAAATACTGTTACGTGGCAAAATTAGTTCATCCCATGATACCCTTTAAATTCTGGGGTTGTGCCTTATCAGAAAAAGACATCCCAGCAGGGAAAGCCTCCAGCTTCTATTCAGGATCAGAGGCCAGCGTGTTGGCAAGGGGCAGCTAACTCCCTCCATGCACTCAAAAAGTGTTTACTGGACACCGTTGGCCCCACCCTCAAGGAGCTCACAGTCTAACAGGCTAGAGCAAAGTGGTAAGTTTGGTAGGTTAAGCACGAGATGCCCAGCACATCCAGGGTCAAGTGCAGCCTACTGGAAGAGGTTAACTGAGGTGACTGGAAAGGTGAGTGTAAATTAGCCTGGCAGAGATAAGGAAGAGAAAGCATTCTGGGTAAAGCAACCAACGTGTGCAAGAGCACAGAATCAGTTCCAAGGAATTCGGGGATGATGAGGCAAGAAACCGTGCAGGAAGCACCAGTCCGATCCTGAGGGCTCTTGGGTACCATGCTAATGAACCTGGACAGCACCCACAAAGGGTAAGTAGCAAGGACTTTACATGGAGAATGTACTGAGAGTTCAGTTACGAAAAGTCCACCACACAGGGAACGAACTACAGTTGTGTATACTTAACAATAGGGATATATTCTGAGAAATGTGTCACTAGGCAATTTTGTCATCTGACCGAGATGGCACAGCACACTGCACACCTAGGCCATGTGGTGCAGGAGACAAACCTGTACAGCATTTTTGGTGCTGAACCCATAGGTGAGTGTAAAGTGGTTGCGTTTATGTAGCTAAATGCATCCAAACAGGATGAGTAATGTGTGGCTCTAGACAGTCCCACGGCTACACGGTCATTAGGTGGTAGGAGTTTTTCACCTCCATCATAATCTTACGGGACCACTACCATACTCGTGTTCTGAGTTGACTGGAATGTTGCCATGCTGCCCATGACTATGCCAGAGGATGAGGCAGCGAGGGTGAGGTGAGAATAGGAAATTATCTGCCATAACCTAGGCAGCAGATGAGGAGGGCAAAGATGATGGGTTAGTTTAAAAAAGAGAACAGAATTTAAGATTTAGGTATCATGGGGGGAGAGCCAAGGGCCAAGGTTTCTGGTCTAAAAGACCAGAGGGGGAAGTGCAGAGAACCTGTTTGTGGTATTCTCAACTTCAGGTGCTTCTGTGACTCCAGGTCTCTGTCTCGGGGGGCAGTTGGACAGACAGAATGGAGCTCAGGACAGAGGCCAGGCGGGCACTGTGGATGTGGGTGTGTGCCAGGGAGAAGTGGGAACTGAAGCCATGCAAGTAGAAGTAGGCCCAGGAAGGAGGAGTCCAGTGTGGAGGGCGGGGCCAAGGCCCACTGGCTATAGTGCAGGTCCCAATGCCAACAGATACTTGGCTTCCAACCACAGGAGCGGTGACAGTCACCCAAGAGCACTTCGCACCAAACTCACTGGGAATAAAAGGATGAGAAAGTCCAGGAATTTGCTATTTCAAGGGATTCAAGTGGCCTCAGAAGGTTCAATGAGGTCCCAATATTCAGACACAACAGAGAAAGTAAGATAGTAGCGTCCTTAGTACTCCTGGGGAAATCAGCACATCATCCCTTTGCGACTTCCCTAGTTCTGCAGCAGGGGACCCTGAACAGCTAGGGTGGGGGTATCTAGCCGCAAGCAGTTTCTTAGGGCAAAGCCCCGATGCCTCAGCAGGAAATAGTTACCTTCTCCGGAGGGCAGCATGCTTTCCATGCTATGCGGGGACGCCGTGAGCTGCGGGAAGGTTGGGTCCCCGCCCTCCAGGACGTTGGCTCTGTGAACATCCCAGCAATAAGGAAATGTGAGTCAGGCCTGCTCAGAACTGTGCGTCTTTCACCTTGGCCAAGGTGTCCAGGGTCCACTCCGGACCTGGACAGGCCAGAAATGAAGTATCTGTCTGAGTGGTGAACAGCTCTCCTCACTGTTAAGAACACAATGGAGGCATCTTGGCCTTTGATCGCACTGCCTGCCTGGGCCTTCCTAACTTGTGCAGGACAGTCCGGCGGAGACGGTGGCTCTGAGAGCCGGCTGCTACTGGCGCAGCATCTCCTCTACCTCTAGGCCACAGCACACCCAGTCCCTCGCTCACCTCTGTCCACAGCTGAGAGGTAGGACGCTATGGGGAAGGAGACTGTGGTGAGCAGACTCCTTCCCTCCTGCTCACCTCTAGCCTTCCAGCTGCCCCAGCCTGCTAGGCACAGAGACCTGCCCATCCTCAGTCAAGGCCAACAGAGGTAGTGCCTGTGTGAGCCCGAGTGAGCCTTTCATGGGTATCGCCCGCTCCTTCCCCTGCAGCCCAAGTGGAGGCCCAGGGTACTGGGTCTGCAGAGTCCAAAGGTTGATACTGGGTCAGAAGGAGCGCTTGCTGTTTCCTGGAGAGACTCCACGAACCAGGGCTTGCGTGGCATGCACTTTCAAGCTTGTCATTTGGTAACAACCCTTTCTGGCCCCTGCCCCTTCTGTGGCTTCATAATATATTAGCAAGGTGGCATTAAAAGTCGTGTACTGGCTACTGGCTGCATTCTTTCCCCATGTAAGGATCCCAAAGCATCTCCCTTTGAAACAAGGGAATAATTGATATAGGAAGAATACTTACAAAACGACAGTGTTGGTTGAGACAATGTATTCTACTTCCTTGGTCCAAGGGTTCATGAAACTGAACCATCGACTTCGTAGTGTGATGAAAGAACCATCTTTGATTTTAAACTTATAGCAATTAGTCGTAATCTTTTCTCTCGTCTGTAGAACTAAAAAGGCAAAGAGACCATGAATATTGTTTCTTTAAACCTATTTGTATCAAGGACTACAGGTAGTTAGACTCCAAAGCCTCACTCTTCAATAAGCTCAGTGCTTCAGAGAACAGACTTGTTTCTGAGGGTCTAATTCAGAGCCCTTCAATTTGCTTGGTGACCTGTTGGGTTTTTTCCCATAGTCTAAGAAATTAAGGCTTCAGGGCATACCGGAATCGACTACAACATGAAGACCAGCAAATGAGGAGTCACTGTCCAAAGGGGCCCGGCCGTACTCTTTTTCCCATCATAAAGCCCGAAGGCAGTATCGGCCTTATCTCATTTTTAGGAAATCTGCATTGACAGAGTCACTGCCCTCTTTCTGTCATGTAACAAAGCCTCATAAGCCTCATCCTTTCATGTAACAAATGTCAGGAGTGCCTTTCATGTGCCAGGCACAGGAGATGGGATATGTGTGACTCCTGCCCTCAGGACAGAAATGAGTCGAGTACACGCAGGAATCAAGAGATCTGAGTCTCGAAGGATCAATCCACTTGTCAAAAGGAGGAAGAGGAAAGAACCCAGCAGAGCAGGAGGAGCACAGGGCCTGGCAGGGAGGCACCAGTGAGAGGGTGCAGCTCGAGCAGCCTCTACAGGCCGGAGAGGGGAGGGAAAGGAGTTGGGCCAGGGCCAGGGCCAGGCGGTGGGGAAAGTCTTGAATTGGACGCCGATCAGTGTCCAGGCTCAAATGTCAAGGCAGGAGGGCTGTCAGCAGGGCTGTGGCATTGTCAGGGTCGATCTTTCCAAGAATATCAGGGTAACTGTGGAAGACGGACTGAGGGTGAGAGGGAGCAGGGAGACCCATATGGAGTTTATCTCAAGGCTCAGTGGGCACAAAGGCTTAAACAAGGCTCACAGCAGTGAGGGTGGTAAAAGGTAGACTCTCTGGAGATGCATGTCGAAGGAGGGGCCGGTGAAAGGAGGGGTCAGTGCTGGTTCCTTGGGAGGCTGCTCAGGTGGCCACACCATTAGTCAAGGAGGAAGATATGGAGGGGCCCATGCTTGCATGGAAAAGAGAATCAGATCAGACTGGGCCATACTAAGTCTGTGCAGGGTGTGGGGAGACCGTCTGAAGGGAGGCCTTCCAGTAGTGCCATGCCTATGTAGAGGAAACTGCTCTACAGTTGGGCTGAGGCATTGGTAAGGGGACAGATAGTGCCTGGGGCCATCAGCCTCCTCTCCTTACAGATGTTTAGGGCTAAAGAGTCCTGGGCTCCCTGACTCCCGCACCACAGGGGCAGATCTCGCTGGAAGGTCACATGGACTCATCTAGAAGCAGGGGTGTTCATCTTTTAGACTGCCTTGCTTACCTTGCCTGTGACATTCTGCAAGATGTCCTATGTCATCTTGATGAAAATATTCATAACATGATGTGCCTAGAAGTTCTTGTGGTAAATATGCCAAAATAGCTGTTGCCCTAAAAGAGAATAAGGGAATTTTTTTTTAAAGAGGAGAAAGCCATTCAGACAATTAATAGCAACTTTGCAGTTGAGGAATCTGCCACAGCCTATGAGAACAAGGTCATAGCTGAAGGCAGAGGGCCAGATGGCTTTTCAGAGAGCTTACTACTTGGATCTTTTCCCCCAGGCTTTCTGAATTTAAGCAAGGCTACAAAAACAGGAAGAGAAAGAAGCCTTTCAAAGGGACTCCTCATAAGAAATCAAATTTTAGAAGGTTTTAAGGTGGCACCCATATATTCATCAGGTAGAAATGCGCTAGAAATGTAAACCCCAGTGCGAGGCCTCTTCTTTTCACTGCCACCTTTCAGCAGGAAGCCCAACTCCAGCTCTAGCACTGCAGGCACGTGACAGCCCATAGGATATGGCTTTCTCTTTTTTCTAGTACTTTCTGGCTGTGTCTAGGATCCAGAACAATTATTAACCTGTGAGTATTCATAAGAGAGGTAGCAAGCAACAGTAAATTTGGGACCTGTGAGTCCTTAGCCCCAGGTACCAATTACAGATGAATCCAGGAGGAGGCCAGTCCCCAGGTTGGGCCTTAGCTCCTCACCCATGGAATGAGGAGGACGCACTAGACCTGTGCTGTCCAACAGAACTTTCTGCAGTGACACAAGTGTTCTACGTGCCATTGGCCAGGTGTGGCTATCTACTGCTTAAAATGTGGCTTCTGAGCCATACGAACTGAAATTTTTATTTTAACTGATTAAATTTAAACTTAAATTTAAATAGCCATATGAGGCTACCATAGCCCATGACTACTGTACTGGATACCTCCGGACTAAATAACTGTCTCCAAGTGTTATATTCTAATCAAGTAACACTCCGTACATTTAGACGGTACGTCTGCTCTAGCCTTTCAGCCATGGACATCAAACCACCCCACGTAACAATACTTTTTTTTTTTCCAATACTTGGAACTGAATTGAGGGCCTTCACACTGAGGTATAACCCCAGCCCTTTTTTAAAGTTTTTATTTTGAGACAGGGCTGTACTAGGTCACTACGTTGCTGAGGCTACACTTGACCTTATGGTCCTTCTGCCTCAACCTCACGCTGCTGGGATTACAGGTGTGTGCCACCGGGCCTGGCTTAAACTTTCTTTATACACCAAAGAGTAACACAGAAGAAAAACATCTCTGTAGCGAAGGCGATGCCTAGTGAATCTCATCTTTACTCATCGCTTCCCTGTCTTCCTTTATTCTTAGGAAAGCTACCTGACAGCCCAGCCTCCTCTGTTTTTAACCTCTCACTAAAATCCTCTACAGTCATTGCGCAGGGGAAACATGCAGCCTCTTACCTCTGGTCTACAAAAACAAACTTCCCGTCTATTGCGTGCCGAGAAACATACTCCATAGCTTTCACCCTGATTTCCCCATTCACTGGTTGTGGAACCACGTGAGAATGCAGCCGTCCGATGGCGACAAGGCAGCTGAGGTTGCACCCCTCATTGTCTGGTTCATTGTCTTCGTCCAGCCCCATCTTTGTAGGGGGCCAGCTTTTCAAATAGCCTGTGCTGTGGATTGTGCAGAAGCTTTTTCGATCTGCTGGAAAGCAAAGTCCACAGTTAGAGTCAGTGCTGGGCGGCTAGGATATAGGTAGGGAATCAGAAAATTTTAAAAACCAAGGTTTCACTCTCCAGAAGTTAGCATCTAGTGAATGGGCCAGACAAATGTAGACAACACTCAAGCAGTGTCACGTATCCGTGGCAGAGCCAGGTACACCAAGGGCACTGCACACACCAAAGAAGGAAGGCAGAAATCTACCTGGGCGGCGGGAAGCCCCAGAAAAACCAACATAGGAGGCTAAAGGAGAAGGTCTGCACAGTAGCTACGGGACGCTATGTAGATATGCTAGGTAGGGAATGTACAAGGGCAGAAGGCGTGGCCTGTACAAGAAATAGCAAAGAGCTCTAGGGGCTGGAGTGGAAGTTTCTGAGGGTGCAGAGCTGGAAAGGCAGGCTGAGGGCGGATTATAAGGGCCATGAATTATTTGCTAACAAATGCATTAGGTTTTTGTCTGTTTGTCTTTCCCTCCAGATGGGAAATGTAGAGCATCCAAAAGTGGCCAAGTGGGAAACAGCAAATTCAAATCATGGAGCAGAGTGGTGGGTGAACTGGAGAGCGCAGAAACAAAGTGGGAAAGCTGCTTCACCAGCCAGCGCTAACAACAGAGCAAGAGACGACGAGGGCCGAATGATGGCAGAGGCGGGCGGTGGGTGAGGAACAGGAGAGACTTCTGAGAAATGTTAAGAATTCATGTACATATCACGCACAAAGGAAAGAAAGAAAATAACAGTGGCCCCCAACTTTCTTGGACTGGGAGGCTGCTGCTGTCATTCACTGAGTCAAGGAAGAGAAAACACAGATCAGACAGAGAAAGAGGGAAGATTTCAGTTTGGGGCACATGAAGTGTGGAGCATCTGTGGACTTCAATACCAAACCAACTGTCCTGGAGCGTTCACCGGGCAACTGGAATGCAGCGGGAGACAAGCCGGACATGCCTGGGGCCGATTATGTGAAGTCGCGAAGGCAGAGTTGAAACAAATGACCACACAAATCACTACAGAACGACACTGCGAGAAACCATGGAAGGAAAGCCTGCGGGGCCCCACAGGAAGACACAAGGCAGTCCGAGGCTAAGGGACGGAGGCGAAGGGGGCTGAGGGGAGGGAAGAAATTCCCAGCAGAGGAGACGGCAGTGCTGCCGAGAGAGGGAGCCGCCCAGCTTGGCTATAAGGAGTAGTGACCCGCACAGGGTCGTGTGGTCATCCTAAGTATTCCGAACTTTTCTTCAAGGGAAATGGGGAACAAAGCTTGTAAACGGGGTGGACAGAAAGATCTGCCTTGAAGTAGGTCACTCTGGTAGCTGTGTGCAGGGGTGGAAAGCCACACGGCACCCACTGTGCAGTGCTGACAGTAGCCTGGATCTGAGTGACTGGTGAGCGTGGCGACAGCTACACCTACTTCACACAACGTCCACAGGGGCCGGCTCCTGCGACAGGACGTGGTAGCTGATGAAGGGTGAGTGAACAGTGGGAGTGGTAAGGGGGCCTTGCAGACCTCCAGCATGAACAGCTGGCTTGCAGTGGCGCTAATGACACTAGGGAGGGGCTCCAGGGGCAACACTGCATGTCTCATGTGTGAAACGCCCTTGAGGTAGCCAAGCAGAGAGAGCCACTAGGCAGTATCTATCTGGAATTCCAAAGATCAGCCTAGAAACGTAAGCTTGGAAGCTACTGGCACATAAATGGCATTTAAAGCTTTGGGAGAGGGTGACACTGCCTATGGATCAGGGTAGTTACAACAGAGAGAGACCCCAGGAGGGAGGGGAAGAGCTAACAGCACTAGAGAGAAGCTGGAATGGCAAAGGACAGGGGAGGTGAAAAGAAGAAGGTTTTGTGGAATGCTAAGGAAGAGAACACCGCAAGCAGGAAGAGAGGAAAATGCCTACTGCATGTGGCGGCACAGAAGTCACCGGCAAAGCCAGTGGTTGTGGTGGTCTGGTGGGTGACTAGGAGGCAGTCAGAACTGTGGCTGACAGAAATCTTCCCAACCACACAGGATAAATGGAATTTAAACAGAGGGAGCCTATCCAGAATCTCTGTCACCATGGCAACGTGTCCGGGTTAGCATATGGGGAAGAGCAGGGCCTTAGCTGCAGCCTCCCCCGATCTGCTGCTTTGGCCAGCGAGGAACCGCTGACCCTGTGCACTGCCAAGACCTCACTGCAGAAAGCAAGCCTCCCTGTCACAGAATTCAAAAGAACTGCGAAATTGTACCTTTTTTCTTTGAGCAGGTGGAGGGGAAGTCCTTGTCTTCCACCTTTACTGAAGGCCTGTTACACTTCATCCTACAGAAGAAAGAACGTCGTGCTCCAGAACATAATCGAGACGGCCCAGGGGTTATATCTGTTTTAACTGGAAGTCCAGCTGCAAATCAACACACAAAATGTGATGACTGAGAGTAGTGCTGTCTGGCGGGAAAGGAGAGTGACCTTGAACAAAGTCTTTTTCTTCACCGTCTCACTGTTTCATAACCATGACGTTGAGAAAAACATTTCTCTCCAGCTTAGATCTCAAAGATAAACTAAGGATCAATGTGCTGTTAATCTGCAAATGTTTACTGATCATGTAGGAAGCACCGCTGGACAAATGGCTTAGGTGCAACGGGGGAATAAAAAGAAATAAGAGCACAGCATTCTTGTCCAACAGAAGCTTACAAACAAGAAAGGGCAATGGAAGTACATGGGGAGAGATTAATATGACAGGGCGATGCGTCATTAGCGCCACGTAAATGGCAGACAACCTGCGCTCCTCAGGGGAAGAGCTTGGGCTGGTACTTGAAGGGTGGGTGAGATGTGGATCCTGGAATCGCAGGGAAGAAGTGAGATGGTTTTAAATTCTCAACCTGGCTGTAGGCCGGAATCCCTTGGGTGCTTTATCAACTCAGACTCTTGGACCCCATTCCAGATCTGCGTTAATCCATGCGTAACCATTAGCTACATACAGCTACAGGGCGCTTGAATGTGGCTTTTCTGAACTGAGAGGTGCTGTAGGTGTGAGACACACAGAAGGTTTCAAAGACAGTAGCAAAAAATGTAACAGAACTTACTAATGTTTTATAATTATTACATGTCAATGTAATATTCGTGATTTAACAGATTAGGTAAAATATAAGCATTCTTTGTTTAATGACCAAGGTGTGGTTCTTCAGCTTGGTGTTAAGTGGGCTGGTGGCTAATTGAGGAATTGTACATAGTGTGTACATTACAATATTCAGGACAGAGAAATGGTCAAAGGACACTCCAACTCGATGACTTTGCTTGTATTTGTGTAACTCTTACAGTTCTATAATGTAACAGGACATAAATCTACAGTACTGTACTGTACAGTACAATCAACAAAAATTATAGTACTGTATAAACGAGGTGTACTGTACCAAAAAAGACGCTGAGGCTCTAAAAACAAGATGTGCAAAACTGTATATAAAAAAAGGTCAAATCCGAGCAGCAGGTTGCTGAATCTGAACAGTCGTTAGACAGGTAAGTCGTTAAAGGAGGAATGTCTGTATATCATTAAAATTATTTTTACTTTTGAAAATGTAGCCGCGGGAAAATGTAAAATCACACATGGCTCGTGCTTATGGTTTGCATTTTGTTTCCACTGGGCTTGGGGGTGCCAGAGCAACTGAATCTACTGTTGGAGGGGAGCGAGGCCATGCTGTGAACTCCCTGGGGGAGCCGATGTGCACACCTCCTGACAATGCAAAGGTGGGGGCTTCTAATCACACGGGCTGGGAAGAGTACCCCACAGGACCACAGGCGCACGGCCCTCAGGCCTTTTCTCCTCCCACCTGCCTCCCACATGTCCGTTCTACTGGCCTCAACACCAGTCCCAGCCCGCCTATCCCACCCGGCTTGGAGCCCTTCCGGGGTCTGCTCCCTGCACACCGGGCTCCAGAGCAGGTCTCTGGGCTCCGCACAGCTGAACCTGGCCATGGATCATTTCCTCTGTTCTCCTCCCTTCATCACCTGGCAAACGTTAATTCATCTTTTCAAACCCCAACTGACATCTACTTGGGGATGCCGGTTCTTGCACCCACATGAAAATGAATCACCCCCTTCTCTGCGCTGCTGCTATTTCTATGGCTGCACCTGCGGCACACAATCCTGTCTCCTGACTGTATGGTCAGGGCCTCGAGGGCAAATGCCAACGCCGAATGCTGTTCATCTTATTTTCCATAGGTCGCTGAAAAGGTACCAAGGCCAGGCTATAAAAGGGCAACAGTACCAGGGCCTAAGTTTACTTTTAGGAAGAAGATTAGTGCCTTAAATAAAAAGATATTTTATATTTTATTTAATTTATTTTTGAGACAGGGTCTCATTGTATAGCTCAGGCTGGCCTTGAACTCACTATGTAGCCCAGACTGGCTTCAAACTCACAATAATCCTCTTGCCCGAGCCTTCTGAGTGGCTGCATTACAGGCATATGCCACACCTTGCTTAAGGATGTATTAGAAGACATCCTCTGCTGGATTTCCCCCAAGGACTAATATGAAATGCTTAGAAGCAGGAAACTAGTTGGGCCATGACTGCACTGGGCTGAGGTCAATACAAGACTGATATCGTACTTGCTATGGGCTAGGAACAATCCTGCATGGTTTGTGTAGTATATTAATATTTAATTCTTTCAACAACTCAGTAAAATAGGTGCTATTTTGTAGATAAGGAAACTGAGACACAGAGGTTAAACAGCGTGTTGAAAGCCACCCAGCTAGCGGCGGTGTGCGCCTGGCATCAGCCTCCAGAGTCTGTGCTCTTAACTGCAGAAGTGCACACAGCTTCTTACAGAGCACCAGAAACGGAGCTCCAGGGCCCGGCGCAGGACACGCGGACAGGGTGTGCAGGAGCAGGAGGCCGGGAGCCCTCCGGAATGGTGGTTCGGAGACTGCAGGAAGGAAGCCAGGAGGGGGCCAGCCTACTGGGACCCACGCGGTCAGAGAAAGGCACATTCACAGTGCAGGTTTTGTTGCTGCTCTCCTCTGAGACTGTACATGTGCAACTCAGACCCAGAGGCCTGTGCTCTGAGAGGGCCCATCTAACTGGCGCAGCCCCGCAAACTCGGACCATTCAAGTGGGAGCTTCTAGAGTCTGGAAAATAAAGTAACTAACAATCTGGAAGAATCGAGTCAAAGGAGCTCTTCTTCCAATGAACTTAGATAGTAAATTCTTTTCTTCCTTATGTAAAATCCAACAAAAACCCCAAAGAACGTAAGGAGTTCTATTTAGCCACAGAGAGCAGCTGTGACCAAGAGAAAGGGCAGCGAGGTGAGCAGGGGCCTGTGCTCATGGGCGCTCAGCCGGGTGGCAACACCGGCCTTCCCTGTACTCACTTTTTGCATCTATGAGCCGCTCCCGGGGTGCGGTGTCGGAGGAGGAGAGCTGCTCCTTAACTTTGGCGATATCTTTAGGGTGCAGGTAATCGAACAAACTCTGACCAATCAGATCGTTCTGTGGGCATGAAATGTTTAAATGACAAGTCAACCTCTTGTGAACGATGCAACAAGCACTCAGCCTGCACACCCTTTGCCTCAGTGTTATTTATGTATTTATTGCGGTACTGGGGATGGAACCCAGGGCCTCGCACATGCTGGGCAGGCCTTGTACCACCCAGTACCCCCAGCCCTTGGTTTATATTTTGAAGCATAAGAATCTCTATCGTTTCATATACGATCCCTTTGCCTAGACAGACACAATGAAGGCAGCATCAGGAGTGTGATTTTGATTATGGGTGAGGGGGAAAGTTTCAGTTATATTCAGTTCACCCTCCGAGGCAAGAATCTTCTGACAGTGTGTATTCTTTTTAACTTCTCTCTGATGCCCACAAGCTCCAGGGAAGGCCCAGAAGGAGGGAGGGACTCTGACTCGGGCCCTGCTATTAAGCCTGGCCTTTCTTTAAGTCTTATCACGGTATGCCTCAGCTGCCTCACCTGTTCACAGAGATCATAACACTTCTGAGACTGAAGAAAGTAAAGTATTTCAGAAAGAAAACATGATATTAATATTCACTTATATAAATGCTATTCTGGTTCAGTTCTGCTTACCAAGCTTCTATGCAAATACCCATGTGTGAATGAGCAAATGAATGAATGAACAAAAATTCTGGGGACGTAGTAGGCAAAAAGCTTGGTTCTAGAAGCTTTTATATGTTCCTCTTACTTGATCCACAATCAAGCAGGGAAGGAATGGGAAAGGCCCGTCCACAATGAGAGGCAGCTAAGGCTCAAGCAGTCTCGGGTCACTGTGCACACAGGGCAGGCTGCGTTCCCTGGGACTCATCTCTGCTGCCCTCTCCCTTGGCAGGCAGCCGCACTCCCCGCCCCCGGCCACAGTGGTGGGATATTTGTTCTGCAGCAGTAAGACAGCTACACAGCTGCCGATCAGGTCAGAGCCAGACCTTCCCATGCAGGAAATACGGGGCGCGTAAGAGATTCTCCTAAGTTTAAATTCATTTCTCTGTTAAGTTAAGAATTTTCTGGAAGGACAATTTCACATATGAAATATATGCTTAAGTATTCTGAAAAATGGGGAAGGGGTGCCCACCCCCAGCAGGAGCATGAACAGCATAAGCAATACCTGGCTGTAGTTGAGGATCTTGAAGACAGACTCTGAGACAAAGAGTATCTTCCCTCGGTCACATCCTACGACAAACAAAAATCCATCTGCTGCCTAATCAGGAGAAATGGATAATCAATTTATCACACTTTAGGACACAGGATTTGTACTCACTCTGACAGTAAATCAAGGATTTGTTTGCAAAGTTTCCAAAGCACAGGAACGCTCACTGATAGCTTCACTGGTATGCAAAGACAGGGTGCTTAAAATAAATGGTTTATGGGAATAAGATACTCTCTAAAGTGGAGATATATATATCACCTTAATGATTTAGGGCAAGTCCAGGAAAGTAGGTTCTGCAAAACAAAACCCACTACTTTGTATAATATGTGCTAATAAAAATGAAGTAAGGTTTGTTTCAAAACAAAATTCAGCTTAAAATATTTCTTTTCATTTCATGAAGGCCCAGAGAAGTCACATTTCATTCTTTGACTATAGCAGTTCTATGGAGAACTACCGAGTCTGAGATCGAAAGGACCCTTGCCGATCAGAACCCTTTCTCTAACGTCTCAGTCTCCATCTGCCCTCAACTCCACCCTCACCTACAGGCATGCTGTGGTTTTCAACATCTAGAGTGATGTGTTTGTTTTCATTTCTACATTGAAGTCTGGGCTGGGGCTGGATCACTGGTATGCTTTTACCCCTATCCCAACACGATTCACATGTAACAGGGCTGGAAAGTACTGCTCTCCAATACCTCTCCTTCCAGCTATTTGCATTCTAAGTAAAAGAAGAAAAGAAAAACTTCCCACCAGATTCTTCTTACCTATTCTTAAGCTTAAATACAGATAAAAATCTAAAGTGCCAACAGACATTTGGAAAAGAAACTGAAGTAGGCTACAGCACCCAAGAGCTGAGGCTCTATGTCTGCATGAGCCTGCCCCTCGCGGACAGTGGACGGCACTCAGCGCTGCCTTCCAGGGCCAGGGAGGCTGCCTCCAACTCCGTCACACAGTTGTTCTATTCATTCTGCTCCCCTGGTTCTAACACACAGGCGGCCACTGCTTCTGCTTCTTTGCTGGGAAAATCTAGAGACTCGGTTTCCCAACGAAGGATCTTTGGGATGTGCTGAATTCAAAGAACCAGAAAAGGAATTCATGCCCCAGAAGGTAAAGAAATGATGTGTGCACCTGTGCTGGGCCAGCAGTGAGGAGAAGGGAGCAGAACTGCTGTGCCCTGAGAAGCTGGCAGGGGCTGGGGACCACCCTTTCCTAAGTTAGGTCCCTCAGCTGGCCCGGGGGGTAAGGGTAACACTGAGGGGAAGTAACTCTCCAAGCACCGTCTGCTGGAAGCCTCATTCTGTCAAAAAATAGGGTATTAATAACTTCCTCATTTGCCTTGCAGACAGTCTCAATGTATCACGAGAGAAGTGTCACAGGCTGTCACTGATGTGGAGATGTGGCACAGATGATGCTACTGTGATGTCCCAGTGGGAGTGCTGGACAGTGTGAGGCCTGAACTGACACGGAGCAAAGCGGATTACAGCCCACCCAGGGACAGCGCGCGGCGGTGCGGGCCGTGTGCGTGGTCAGAGCAAGAAGGCTCTGATTGAGCAACCGGGGCAAGAGCGCGTGTGAGGGACCAGCCGAGGAGCAGAGGCTGTGAGCACACTAGGAGCACCCAGGGCTACAGCAACGCCAAGGCCAGGCCTCTTCCCGGGGCAGGCAGTGCTGGCGAATAAGGGACACCGACGTCCTGGTAGGGTAGGTCTAGTTTTCGTATCTTGGGAGACGAGTTCTGACATTATAAACAATATGGCTGACGGATTCCTGGCATAGTTTATTAAAGATACTTGTGAAATTACTGCATTATATTACAGCTGAAATATACACACAATTTTTTTATTAACAAATCAAATTGCCAATATGGTATTCAGGACCAAGAGGATTTCCAAGATGGCAACTTCAGGGCATTAATCCAAGCAGGGGCTGCGGGTGACGGCACAGGCTGACAGCTTCACTAGTGAAGCCAGCACTGGAGATGGTCAGGCCTTGCTTATATTTGACATCAGTGAGTCTTCTGGGACCAAGGACAGCTTTATGGGAAGGACAGGGAGCTGGGCGCACAGCTGGTGTCTGAATAACTGCGTCCTGACAGGAGTAACCAAAGGACCACCGCCAAGTGGCTGGAAATCCTAGGCCCTACCTGAAATGTCTATCACTGAGCTGGATGTTCCTGGCATAGTGCCAGACATTCAACAATCTATAAAATGCTCAAACCGGTGAATAAATGAGAGGCAGTGGCCCAGGGGTTTGCCTTTGAGATCCACAAGTCACACAAAGAGGCAAAAGGTCAATGACAAGCTGTGCTGTGGAGCCATTTAATTGATTTTGACAGAGATAAAAACAGAAGTCCTAGCCTGAGCTCAAAAAAACAAACTGCATCTATACAATATATAGGAAACCTGACCTAAGGATATTTTGTATCCAACAGGGTTGGGAGCAGTCCT
Organism: Chinchilla lanigera; assembly: GCF_000276665.1. Lineage (NCBI taxonomy): Eukaryota > Metazoa > Chordata > Mammalia > Rodentia > Chinchillidae > Chinchilla > Chinchilla lanigera. The sequence continues at coordinate 28,724,967 of NW_004955414.1, read as the reverse complement.
GCAGCTGCCCGAAATGCGGCACTAATAGACAGCTTCCATGGCCCCTCTCAAGCTCAGGCCAACCAGATCACAGCTGAAGTGAACCTGGGTTTGTGGCAACTGCACTGTGGCAAATGGATGTGGCTCTGGAGAGGGTGTGTGGCAGATACTTTTCAAGAGACCAGTGTTCAACTCAACCCCGACTGCTTCCTGTGGGCTAGGAGGCTGTACATGTGCTTCCGCGCCCTGCCTAGAGCTACAGGTAACCTTTCTGGATAAGCTGAAGCTCAGTGCTGGGTTTCTCAGAGGGCGGATCCCTTCCCAGGCCAGAGCCTCAGTCTCCCCTTCCTGCTGATTGGTCTGACTACTCACCCCCGGCCCTTTTACCTTGCTGCCTGGAGGAAGCCAGGAGCACATGCGCTTAGCAAGGTTCTGTACAAAGACTGAAAGAATCTGGTTCATGTCGACCTTAATAACCAGCACAGCAGCCCTGCATAACCCTCCCAGAGCCAGTTACCCTGGAGGAACAAAATTCTATTTTTTTAAACAGTACCGGGGACTTAGCCCAGGGCTGTGTGCATGCTAGGTGGGCTGTGTGCATGCTAGGCGAGTGTCTTAACCACTGCGCTACAAACAGTTCTAGCCCTTTTAAAGTTTTACTTTGAGACAGGCTCTTGCTAAATTGCCCACACTGATCTCAAACTTGAGATCTTCCTGCCTCAGCCCTCCCTCCTTCCCCCCTGCAGCTAGGATTACAGGTGTGCACCACTGCTCCCTGCTACAAAACTGTATTATCTGTCAGGTCTGTTCCTCGATGCTCAAAGCTCTCCTGTCTGGCAAAACAGAGAGAGAATACTGGAGCAAGCAGACAGGCCAGACGGCCAGACGCACAGAGCACCTGAAGCCAGGGAGAGCTGCAAAGGACAGGTCGCGAAGGTCCAGCTGGAGCACCCCGCTTTCCTGGTGCTCTGCAGACTTCTGCCAGAAGACTGAGCCTCAGATGCCACAGGGGTCTGAGCAGGTAAGGTCAGCCCCTGCTGTCTGGAAGGAGGGGGCAGGTTTCCTGTCTTTTAGTTACACTTCCCTATTTGTCATTTTCCAGCGTAGAAGAGGACAAGTTTCCGAAGTCAGTGTCTTGCCCTTCAGTTTCCAAGTTAATTCCACTAGCACACCCCGAGTAGCACACCCCGAGCCTCGTGCACACCTAATCCTGCATGGAAGCCAGAGAGCTCCACGGTGCCACCTTCACCATCTCTCTGCAGAGGCTTAGCAAGACAAACAGAGCCTCAGCATCATGCAGGTAAAAGCACGCGCCTCTCCCATTTATTTCCCTCTGGCACCTTTATTGTTTGGATGGATTTTGGTGTCATTATTTGGGTGGGTTTTTCTGAGCTGGTGGTTAAGTAACGAGAACAGAAGTTCTTCATTATTGCCAGTTCTAGTCCCTTTCTAAACATCTTTATGCAGGAATGTGAATCTTAGCTCTCTCCTATTTCTAATAAAATCCTGCCTCTTTGGATTTAAAATCACAGTAGCGCAACCATCCATGTTTGCCTAAGCAGGGTTAGAAGGAAGGTAGAGGTTGTGCAGAAGGAGCGTGAAGCCTGCCAGAGCAATAAGGTAGAGGTGGAGACCGAGAAAGGAAGTGGGCCTGAAAGAGACAGCAGCGTTACAACATCAAATTCCCACATGCTGGCACTTACTCTGGAATTTATTTAAAAACCAGTGTTGTGTAAAATCATCTCATAATTGCAACGTACCCTGAGAATGAGGTGTTTCAATTCATCATCTGACAGAAAAGTTGGCTTGTAGTTTGCTTCTGTATATGGATTAGTGGCACCTGAGAGGGAGAAGAAGGAGAGAGAGTGTCGGTGCGCTCACCTTCAGATGGCATGGCACCCCACGCCACCGCCTCCACCCTGGAGGGGCCGAGACCTCCCACCTGGGATTTACACTTCATCTTTCTTCCCTTCAGTGAGACTTGGAGGGGGCAGGCAACCTTCCTTTTGGTTACATTTCCCTATTTTTCATTTTACAGTGTGCTAGATCTGACCTTTGGTCAGAATCCTGTCAAGCCAAAGAGAATTCCATTGAAAAGAAAACACTGCTGCCCACAGGAGACTTCACAAGCTTGCTTTTCTTATTATAGGGAAACTGAGAGATGACAGAAGGAAGTTAAAAAATCTGCTTTTAAGAAAGAAGGCAGCTCTGGAAGCAAATCGAAGTTGCTCCTGAGAGAGTTCTTGCCTCTCAGGGTCAGTATTAAATGTGCTGTCTAGCACTCCATCAAATCACCACTCTTGGGAAATCATCCAATTTGCCAGACCTCAAGTAAATATATTACAGGAGGCAGTTAGCGTGCATTCCTCCACACGGGGCTGGGTGAATGAGCCCGGCAGCCCTGGAGGAATGCACGCTCGAGTCAGTGCAGCTCCAGCTCTTGGGCCTGGAAGGGGAGTGTTTAAAAGTCTGTCAATCTGGCATTTCTTAGGAGAACAATAACTTCACTGAGAAAAATGCCAGCAGTAGATGACGTTGGAGTCTGCAGAACAGTGAAGGAATAGAATGAAGTGGATCTACAACAATTCAAACTACCATGGGAAGCAGGGAAACAGGATGTGACTTTCATATCGATGAACAAGGCATGTTATTATTCTCTGCTTTTTATTACACCCTGAGATTTTCCACTTTTTTTTCCAATTTAACTAAAATTAGCTTATGATGACTTAACCGATATCATCTTCACTAAGATGAAATTTTAAACATTATTCTTTAAGCATAAGATACAATATTTATATTTTTGAATAATGATCAAAAGTCATTTTTTAAAAAGCCACTGTTTATTTCTAGTGGCATCGGGCAGATATAAAAATGGGACTCTTTCACCACGCAGGTCAGATCTGACTGAGCACCGCCTTCTAATTTCATCCAAGAGTCTGAGACGAGCTGTGGAAAATTCCAGGAATGGCGTTCACTAAAATGCCTGATGTATTTCAGATTTCTCCTGTGATCTGGATAAGTCACTTCCACTTTTCTGCCTCTGTTTTCTCACCCTCCCCACACTCTGCAAAGAAAGGAAAATACTGCCTCCCTTACGAAGAGTCAATCTAGTTCGGGAAAATTCCAGGAAGATGAAAATATCATCAGTGTTGGTTCCTGACAATTTAACACAAAAACTGTCTATCAACCAGTGACTCATTCTTCAAAGGGACTATGATACATTTTTGCCCTTAATAACTATAACTAACTTTTCTGCCTCAGTCACTATGTGCACCTGATTTCTGATTGCTATAATTGTATGGGTGGGCTCTAGGCCCCGGTGAGCTGCGACATCAGCCGAGTCTTCTGTGATATGCAAGCAGCAGACATATGTGCGCATACAAAAGTATGCAAACCTTACAGCTTCTATGCTCTGCGATGTGTGGCTGCAAAACTGTACCTTGACACCCACAGAAGCTCAATAATCACTTCATTTGGCGTTATAGCTGTTTTTGAACAGCACAGGCATGTGACTCAGGGCTACGTACTTGTAAGTAATCAGCGATTGTCTCAGAGACGCAAATATTATGGGCAAGGACATAAAGGACAATAAAGCCCTGGCTCTCACCTCTTAGCGTCTTCATGTGCTGAACGGCCATCCTCAACACGGTAAGTTTATCTAATTTTCTGGACATCGCGTTGCATGTTGGTACCAAAGAAGCCAGTTCGTCAATAAAACTGTTCATCTTGTCCCTGCGCCGCTTTTCAATCTGACTGTGAGCTTCCCTGAACAACAATATCAAAAATGATTTCTTTAAAAAGCGAGCAAACAATAAGGGAACAATGACAAGAATAAATACATGGTAGCTGTCATCTGAAACAACAAATTTAGAATTTGCAGAATGTTTCAAATTAAGACTTTTCTAGTGGTCACACCCAAATGGGCTCACAATCAGGTAAGATTTAGCTTACAAAAATTACAAAAAGTACCTTTTCACGGTAAACTGAATGATTAATTTACCATTGCTTTCCTCTCAGCCTCTATAAAAGTGGATTTGTGATGGGGGAGGAAGGAGAGAGGTGGGATGGACGTTTCACAAAGCCAAGGATCCAGAACAGCCAGGGCAGCACCCGGGGTCCCACAGTGGGTGCCTGTGAGGTCCATGAGGAGCCCATGCATGGCTGTGGGGGGCACCATTCTTTCCAGTCAGAGTCATTGCTTGAGGTGCCCGGTACTAATGGTGCCGTCCTTGGATCAACACGGACCCTCCTAGCTGCAGCACATGCACCTTTGTCCCCAAGCTTCCTCTGAGGGCTGCAGCACTCCTCCTGCCCAGGAGGGGCTGCCTGCAGATGCAGGACGACACTCCCCTGCACACGCCCTCCCTGGCTGAGGTGCACCTGCCTTAGGCGGGTGGTGCTGTCTGCATAGCTACAGAGCCATGGACCTCCTGCTTAGGCCGGTCTGCAAGGGAAGCACTAGGTGTCTTCAGTCCCCCAGTTTCTGCAGCCCCCTGGTTCTGTGTGTCATGATGGAGCTCAGACAGACCTAGGACTAACGCAGGGAAGCCTGAGGGCCCAGCAGGAAGGGGTCAGCACGTGGCTGCAGGAGGAAGGACTGACTTAGAGGTCCTCAAGGCAGATGGAGGTGCTCCAGGCCTGGCCTTCCGATGCAAGCTACAGTGCACTAAGGGGCCCTATCAGAGGCGAGGCACAGCCAGGGAGAAGGGGTGGGTCACTGAGCCATGTCTCTCTGAGGGCCTTCGAGTCAGGAAGGAGGAATCAGCTGAACACCTGGTAAACATTAGCTTCAACTGATTTTCTGCTGCCTCCAAAGTCCCTTCAGGTTAAATGTATTTAGGCGGCAATGAGTGAAGCCCACCTTAGCCCGGAAGGAGCCAGGGGCAGAGGCTGTATCAAGCCAAGGCCCAGCACCTCCTCCCCTGTTCCTTAACGTGTCCAAAAGGCCTCAACAGCCAGGGACCAACACAGAGAGCCGCCCCAGCTGGCATCTAACCAGCAGGAAATAGGACAATCTATAGACGAAACAAAAGTCCTAGTTTACCTTGCATTTTTGATCCTTCCTTGGTGTTCTGTGTATTCCAACCTGGGAAAAAAAAAAGTAAAAGATAAAAATGCAATTCTCTGGACACGAATGGCAAAATTACACATTTCTGTTTTCTTCCTCCAGGTCCCTGTCACCTCTCTACAGACACACAAGGGCTCTTGGTTGTTAGCCACACTGGGACTGGGGTGGAGGGAGAGAATTCTGAGCCCAAGGCTCCTGGCCTGCTTGCTTATCTCCGATGGAGACACGGGTGGAACATGCTCCAAGTAACAATGTGTCATCGTGCAAGAAAATGGCTCTAAGGGTGCTGAAGTTCAAATGACTAGGGTCATGGTACCTTCCATGAGGGTCATCTTTGTCTGTGTCCATGCTTTCTCTGCAAAAACAAGAGAATGTGGCTGCATGTTAGTAAAGACGCACAGAGTGGCTTCTTGTCATAACACAGAAGGCTCACATTTATCCAGAAACTCAGCAAGTACAGAGCTCAAGTAGCCAGAGTGCAGATGAATGACTCATAGTAATACAAAGAAAAACATGCTGAATCTACTCTAAAGCGTGGACTGGCTTTCCACTTTATCAAGCAAAAGTTGCATACAGTGTCAATAGAGTTTGTGTGTTCAATACATTCCCCGTATCAATTACTTGAAAACTGGGAATACACAGATAACATGTATGGAAACTCTTCCTCAACCAGAGGATCCAAATGTCCGTAACGCTGCATTCCCTAGTCATTCTGGATAAACAGAGTTTATATTTGCAAACTGGATCAAGCATCAAAGATACGTGTGCACATCTGTGGGTTTGAGGAAGAGGGGGTGAAGTGCAGAGGGGCCGATTATCCTTAAGCCAACAGAGCAGCTCAGAGCCGAGCCCAGACAGCATTCCAAAGGCAGCGCTACCAAAGGTGCTGCTTCTCACCCAGGTGGGCTCCCCTGGGCTTGCGGACCTGGGACGGTGGGGACTGTGGGACAGAGGGCTACAGAGGGTGCTGGGGTCCCTGCAGGTATCTACTTCCCTTTCACAAACCCCAGAAATCCAAGTTTTGTGGCACCTTATAGCTCAATAAGAACAGGCTGCATGCCCGGAGGAAGGTGTTCTGGCCTCCCCTGGGGAATCTGTTCGTCCCTTCTCTAACCCACAGGTGTCTCAGGAGAGCACGGACGGCCACCTGGGCTTCACTCTTTTTCTCTTTTCTTTCTCCTATTACAAAGGAGGGCGGTGGCCCTGAGCACACTGTAACTGTCCTAGGAGTGCTGGATCATAGCCAGGCCGTATTTTAGAACAGCGGTTCCCAGCTAGGTGCCCTGGGTCCCCTCAGAAGCAGTTTCTCCAGCACAGCCCAGAGAAAATCATCCAGGCTGCAGGGCCAACACACCCGGTGCCCTTTCATCTGGAATCGTGTGTGCTGCTGAGGCCAGGCCAGTCCTCACAGGTGAGAAACTGTGGCCTTAGCTCAGGAAAATGACAGCGGAAGGATTGGGGTTGCTTAAGTAATCCATGAATTACAGCAGGTTGCCAAATTGGGGTTCACCAGGGAAACCTGAAGGGTGTGAGTTGGTGACGAGGTTGGAAACCACAGGTCTAAGTGACAAGAGTCTTAGAACAAGTCAGTGGCTCTGTCGGTGCTGCCCAAGACAAAGGGTTCCCGAGAAACATCTGGACACTGTTGGAGAGTTCGTGCTACGGAAGAAAGAGCCCCCTCGGTCTTCACACCCACTCTCCGTCCCCTGGGCGTGGCTCTCTCAGTGATCTGGGATAACTTACATATTAATCATAGCATCTCCTAGTGGGCATCTGACCTCCAGCCAGTGTGCTCCCCAAATTCGACCTGTGAACTTCAGCAGAAAGGACATCTGCTGTAGGGGGGATACCTCCTTGGAGATTTTCCCTCATTATACAACAGAAAGCCTCACACATGGACATTTGGGTACGATCCCACACAGATGCCTCAGCAAAGGGAAATGTGCCTTTGAACGTGCCACACGGCCTTCTTCCCTAGCGCTGGACAGAGGCAGAGGGTGGACAGTGAGTGGGGAAATTTACTTAAAAGAAAAGTCAAGACTAAAAAGAAACAAAAATACTACTTAACATAAGTGGTACGCACTACTTTAACGGTTCAGGGCAGAATCAATATCCCTGTGCTCTTGCTCATCCATCTCACACACATGAAGTGTGCGCCCGATCCTCGCTGTCTTCCTCAGAGAGCCCTGAGCGGGGCTGAGGTCTACAGACTCGGTCCTCCTGCTCAAAGGAGTGCAGGCGAGAGGGGAAGGGAGAAGCAGACTTGGCTTCAAGGCTGCAGATGAATGCCGGGGCTGGAGGGCACATAAAGGCCTGGAGGCTCCCTCCTCACTTGCAAGCCAGGGAGAAACGAAGCCCAAACCAACTGTGCAGCACGGAGAGCTGGACCTCTCCTTCCCATCCCCTCTTCCGGGAAAAGTGGTGGTCAGCCCTAGAGTTCCCTGCCCGTCCGCGAGCCGCAAGGACCTTACTGGTAGTCGGTGGAGCTGCCCTTCCGCTTGCGGTTGCAATCCACACTGCCGGTGCCCAGGGAGCTGGAGAGCAGGTCGGTAGGGCCGGGGGACATGAAGTCACTGATTGTGGAGGAAATGTCCATTCTCTGGTCTGCCATTGGGAGCTCTGGAATTGTGACGGGGCATTTATTTCACTGTGCTGGCCTAAGCACTGACATTTCCCACCCAGCCAGCCTGGCACAAGCACACAGCGGAGTAGAAAGAGCATCCTGCTTAGTTTTAGAGCTAATCTAGGCCCACCTGCTCATTTTTCTGGAAAAGACACAGAGGCTCAGAGAAGCTGAGTGGCTTCTTCTGTGTCTCAGGCTGGACCAGACCCCGAGCCGCTAGGAGGCAACCCAATTCCCGTAGGTTCTCTGACAATCCCAACTTCATCCCCTGCTAGCCAACAGATATATGATCGGTGAAATAAATAAACATGATCTACTTTTTCTTCATTAAAAAAATTATTGAAGACACAGAGTCACTCGGTTGCTCTAGCTGGCTGCTCCCTTTGCATAATGACATGAAGACACCATGAACAAACTGGCAAAACTCAGACTTTATGAGTGCCAAGTAAGTTGTTCCAGAAAAGACGTTGTTAAGTACCTTGCAGAGGGCTCCAACTCTAAACCAGCTGAAGAGGCCGCGCCCTGCAGTGTCAGGGCTCTGGGCTCCACGGGATGACTAGAGCGGTCACTCCCTCCTTCTGGACCTGAGTTTCCTCATCTGCAAAGCAAGAGGGTGAGCATGAGTCCGAGCGCTGTCTCCCACTGCCACTATTATGCCCACGGTTGCGAGCCATCCCCTCCTGGGTAGGTGTTTTCCCTTGTACAAGCACTGCTGGAATGGACATCTTCGTGCACGTAACTCCATGCATTTGAGCTACTCTCAGAATAAAGTTCTCCGAGTGAGGACGCACTGTGTCCTGCAGCACATTCAAATCCTGCGCTCCTGGAAAGCTCTTGCAATCTTTATCACCAAAGAGCTCTGGCCAGTCTCAAAGTGGGCGAGGAGAACGCGATGTGATTATTTGCACTTTTAAATTATTACTGACGGTGCTTCTACAATTCTAGGCCTTTCTCCGTCTGCACTTGTGTATACTCACATCCTGCTTCTCTAGCACCAAGCACCTGGACGAGAGAGCGTGCGCACCGCGGAGTACGGCACCCTTCCCTTCCTGGCCCTCGGTTCTCCCCGTCTGCTGCCACAGACGTCACTTCCTCCTCTGCCTCCAAGCCCAGTATCTCCCTGGTTCCCATTCACAGCTGGTAAACTTTGCTTCTTTTCTTTTTTGCAGTTCTAGAGTTGTAATCCAGGGCCTCGCCCACCTGGGGCAAGTACTCTACCGCTGAGCTACAGGCCTGGCCCCTATAACTTTGCTTCTTTATCTGACGAAGAGGTCAGCAATGACATCCCTCAGCCTCCTGAGATGCACCTGTAGAGGTTTCCAAACCCCGATTCCCACAGAGTCTTCACTCTTCTCACCTACCCGCGGCTACCGTGAACCCCTGGCCAGCCCATCCTGCACCATCCATGTTCCCCACATGAACAACTCATTACCACTTGAATAAAAATATAAATTCTGTCACTCCCACCTTGGGAACACTAAACGTTTGTGAACAGTATCTTCCTCTAGTGTCCCATTTTCTACATCTCTGGTATTTTTTCCAGTATTTTTCTCTTACAGTGCAAGTTAGGGTTTGTCCCCAGGATTACAATAAAACCCTTAGCCGGGCATGGTGGCACACACCTGTAATCCCAGCACTTTGGAGACTGAGGCAAAAGGATCGTTGTGAGTTCGAGACCAGTTTGAGCTGCAAAGTGAGCTCCAGGCCAGCCTGAACTGCATAGTGAGACCCTGTCTTAAAAAATACAATAAAACTCTGTTGGCTCACCAGTGACCTCCCCGCTGCTAGATCCCTCCCTCCTGATGGCTCCCGGGTCGCTGTCTCTTGCCTGGGAGACGCCTCCTTCTCACCGTTCTCCTTCTACGTCAGCAGTCACTCCTTGCTCTCCTTAGCTCGAGCCTCCTCTCTCCCTCGGCTCTAAACGAGAGTCCCAGGGTGTGCTGCAACCTCTCCTCTGTCCACGCTCACTACTTAGGACCTCTTCCTAGTTTTGTTGTTTTAAATATTACCCACAATATGAATATGCCCAAGTTCAAATCTCCAGCCTGGCTCTTCTCTCCCCAAACTCCAGATCTATAAAGCCAACCATCTCCCTCTCATCTTATTGGGATAAGCAACACAGATCTCATGCGCAATCATTCAAAACCCTCAGGTTAAGCTTGTCGGTCGTTCCTGGGTCAGTAAGCGGTACTTTCATCCTGCCAGTTACGGAAGCCTGGGAGCCGCCTGAATCCTTTCTTTCACATCCTGGGTCCAGTCCACTGGCAAATCCTACTGGTGCAACAGTAAGACAACAGAACTCACACACTTCTTCCCTTTCCCTTCATATTTCTGCTCAAATCTTACTTCCCCAGTGATGTTTTCTTGAACAACCATATAATACAAACTGCCATCCTTCCCTAATTAAGGCCCCTACTCAATGTTTTTTTTTAAAGCCTTCATCCAAACTTTAGCTACAATAATTTCTGTCTTCTATAAGGCTGAGGAAAGCAGGGCTTGTGTTTTATCGACTGTATGTACCCTTACTGCCTAGAACAGTTCACAGCACATTTCGAGTATTCAGTCAATAGACGCTGAGTCGATGAATACATGCGCATGTTAGGAATATCCTTCGTTCATCACAAATGTTGCAAATACTATTCTTTCTTTTCTTCCTTTTAACTTTGTTTACGCCATTAGCATGTAGTACTTAAGGTGACATGTTTTCTAAACCCTTTTCTCAGCCAAATACAGATATTCTCCTTTTTACTAATATTTTTATTTATAACTTTAATCTGTTTGAAAATTATTTTGGTGCACTACCTATGGTTAGGAATTTCTTATTTCCTTCCCTTGGATACACTATTGTCCCAACACCATTTATCAGACCATGCATCTATCCTGTTAACCAATCATGTGAAATGCTACCTCCATTCATCGTCTATGTCTAGACTTTCCATTCTGTTCCTCTGCTCTAGCTCTTTCCCGTATAGGACCACACTTTTTATGAGTGTGGCTCTAGAATGCATTTGAATATGCAGTAGAACAAATCCTCTTTGGTCCTATTGGTCTTTATTTCAGCAATTTCCTGGCTACTCTCTCTGACCTATCCTTCAGGATGCATTTTATGATTCTGTAACATCACTGACCATGCTGCTTGGCTGCCCTTGGTACCATTCTTGCTAACACTGAGAATAGGGCCAGCGATATGTACAGAGCCTACCTTCCAGGTCTTGGTGACTTGCTGAGCCCCGGCCCCTATGGGCTACATGCCAGAGTTAGGGTGCCACTAGTGTCCTCCACCCCCCCAGCGACCAGTGATCGTCAGCCGCGAGGGGCTGGTGGGGCTTATATCTTACCTGAAATTAAGGTCCTTAGACCCCAGATCAGTTTGGGAGGACCAAGGGGCTGGAGGACTTGGTGGTCACCTCAAAGTGATTCTCATGTTTCGCAATTTCCTTCCAGGCAGTCAAGTTCTTCCAAAACCCTATAGTGGGGACCACAGGAAAAGGAAATTCAGAACAACCACTCTGGGGCCAGATGCATGTGAAATTCTCTTACTCACTAAAGGTGCTGGAGGAGCCAGTGCCTGACTCCTGATTTCGGGGTGTAGCGCTGCAGGGGCTCACAGCCCCATCCCCCGCCACACTCCAGCTGCAGGCACGGGGGAATCTTGGAGCCACTTTCTGTGGAACGCAGTGCCTTCTAAGGACTAAAAACGAATTTTGGGGCATGTCCTTGGGAGAAGAAAGGTTAGCGTGCTTTTTATCATTTCCCTTACGGGAGTAAAGAACAGTGGTGAGCACCGGAGTGTTGCTCTGCGTCGGGCACATCTTTATTGTTTTCCGTGGATGAACTCGTTTAAACCTGAAAAATATGGCTCCAGGAGGTAGATACCGTGGTTTTCTCCACTTTGTAAAGAGCTGGCTGAGGCACAAAGAGGTGAAAAAACTAGCCAAAGTCACACAGCTGGAGCGTCGCACAGTGACCCCAAAGCTCTTACTCAGGTACATGCAGTGATCTGAGCCTAAGGGATCAGGAACAAAGGAAAACGACAGAAAACATTAAGGCCAAACAAAACGCCAACAGGGCCGCCCCAGACTGGCAGCCAGCTCAGACGGTGGAAGGAAACATTGCGAACCTCAAGTACAGTAGACAGGAAGGGAAGGGAAATGCATCCTACAAAGGGGTGCATGACAAGCAAGTGGGGGTGCCCCCTCCCCGCACCCCCCCCCCCCGCCAGGGCCTCCTGCCCCGGACAGAACTGATCTAGAAGCAAGAAAAGGGCCTCCCATGTTCTCCTGACCCAGCCCTGCTCTGCTGGGGAAAGCAAGATTTAGATTTAGATGGGGCTTTCATGACCCGCTGAAGAAAATTCTGGCATTTCGCATTCCACCAGCAGTCTCTGCTGTATCTCTGTCTAGATCGTTACTCGGTCTTCAAAGGCATATCTAGGAATAGAACTGCTTTCATCCTCCAATTTACTCCTCTCTGCAGCCTGTTGCAGGATCCTTCCGTGTCACTCTGTGAACTCCGGTCCGGGTGTGTGCAAGCATCGTGACCAGGGATCTGGGATTTCCACTCTCCGCACCTCAGCGGGTAAAAGCGGCCAATGGACCCAAGCCCCCGAGGCTTATTCCATGTAATTCTTTCCAAATCTGACCAGGACCCATTCTCATGCCGCCCTTCCAGCCAGTCAGCGGCAGACTCCGCCCAGGCTGCCTCCTCCCTCTCACACCTGGTGCCCCAGGGAGTCCTCCGATAAGAGGGTCGGGAGCTCCCCTCATTCTGTCACCACCTTGCCAGCCCCAGCCCCACCCGCTGCGGTCAGCGACAGGACGCCTCTGTAGCCTCACCGATCCCCCTCAGACTCTGCAGACAAAAACCCCAAATGCCCTGGCAGGAGCCGTGGGCTGTGCTCAGTCCCAGTGCGACCCCAGCCCCCAGCCAGACTGAAGGACTGCGGGTCCCCGAGCCCCCGCCTTGGCGGACCCGCTCCTCCTTGTGCGGGTGGCTTCCTTTGCTGCCTGTCAGTGGTGACCTGCTCTCCTCTCCCTTCTCCTGCAGAAGCCTCCTAAGACGCAGCCTCCCTGCCTGGCCTGCCTCGCACGCTGATCCCCCCAGCCCAGGCCCGCGCCTCAGCCGACGAATGTGTTCATATCCCTTCTCCTCCTGCCTCCTGGGCACGCACAGGAAGGTTCTACTAAGCTCGGGCTCCCAAACTCCACACGCAGTGTCTTACTCTGGTGATTTTCTGCAATACTCAAATTTAGAGAGAAGTTAGAATAATAGTATTTATACAGATGCCGGTACCAGCAAAGCTCAGAGGGCCTTCTTCCTTGCTTGGACAGGTTAGGTTAGGAAGGTTAACCAGCTGTTAGGAAGCTGAACCAGCTGTGACCCCTGACACTGCTTTTGGAAAGCTCTTTTCTTTCCAAGAAGATATTCTTGTGGTTTTTTTTCATTTTGTTTTGTTTTTTTTTCCAATTCCGGGAATCGAACTCACGACCTTGCGCTTGCCAGGCAGGCGCTGTGCCATTGAGCTAAATCCCCAGCCTCTAAGAATCGCCCAGCCCCTAAGAAGCCCCTAATCCCCATTTAAGTCTTAAACGTGAGAATAAAGTAAAGAACACTGCCCGCCCCAGCTCTTTCCATGCTGCTTCCAAAAGATTTGAGCCAAGGGAAGGCGCTCCACGAGGCCTTAGGCATCTTCTGGGGATCCCTGTGGGTGGTGGGGTCTCAGGACCTGCCCTGGTACGGCAGGCAAGTGCCGCACAGTGTGACAGGCTTGGGAGAGCTTGGACGAGGCCCCAGAGGCAGGGCCACGTGTGTTCCCACTCCTGAGCCAGAGATTCCCAAAGTGGGGGTGAAGAGCCTGCTGGGCGCCCGAGGAAGCAGGGCACACTGGGACTTGTACGTTGTGCTAGGAAGAATGCAGGGCACCCTCTACCCCACCCCAGCCCCTGCTCCTTGGGGCTCCACCCAAAGGAGCAGGAGGCTGCAGGAGAAGCCACAAGTTTCTCCAGGTTGCCCCTGCAGAGAAGTCACAACAGCCGAGAGGACAAGGGGAGGTCACCCACCAGTAGGCACCACCAGGAAACGCGGCTGCTTTTGTGAACAGAACAGCTGAGATGGAACCCCACTCCTGAAGACACCCACCCTCCACCTACAGGGAGACAACCACGTCCAGACCTCAGTCAGACCACGCACCTCTCTCTTCTCCTAATCCCTGCTCCAGCAGCCCAGAGGACTCGAAGAAACAGACGGCAGAGGGCAGGCTGTCTTCATGGTCCGACGATTAGCTGCCCCTCCTGGTGGGGAGATTCTGCACAACACCCAGGCATCGGACCTGCCCAGGGGACCTGCCCTGACCACTGTGAGCCGAAGTGACCGCTACAACTTTCACACAGAACCTGTGGTTGCGTTCCCTCGGCTGTGGGCAGATTGTTGTCACTATCACGGGAGGGCATCAGTTACCACAACAGCGGGCTCACTTTAAACGTGAGCTCCTCCCCTCCTGCTCTCTCCTGCCCTTGTGCCTCTGCCGCGGGATAACACGGCAGCTCCCTCACCAGATGCCCGCACACTGACCTTGGACTTGCCAAGCAGCCTTAAGAAACAAATTACTCTTCCTTCTAAACTGCCCAGTCTGTGGAATTCTGTCACAGCAGTGCAACAGTGACTGACAGGTCCATGTCTCAGACTTTCCCCTTCAAGCACTGCGGGGCTGTGTCCCAGGGAATCTTTCAGTCCCAGAAAAGCTGTGACAGTGCTCCCCAGGTTAGCACTGCTGTGTGTCCTACAGGAAGGAAGCTGCGGATAAGGAAGAGGGTCGAGGAGCCCCAGGCCAAGCTGATCTGGGAGGAGGGAAGGAACCATGGCTTTGCTGGACAAGCGTAATCTCCACAGCCTCTCTGGTCATGGTGGGCTTCACCCAAGCTCTGCGGCGGAGGTGTAAGGATTGAGGAGGCCAAGTCGCCTTGCTTAAAATGGCATGGCAGCAAGTGAGGCCGAAGCCCAGTTGTGTCCAGCCCCACTGCAGATGCTTCTAATCACCACACTACTGCCAAACCTGCCTCCAAAAACCACCCCAAAAGTCAAATACAACATTTCAAAAAAAAAAAAAAACCACCAGAACAAGTATTCCTAGGGAAGCAAGGGGGGAAGTTGTAGGAAGATATCTCAGTTCTGTAAAGCTGGAGGAACTGAGCAAACAACTTCTGTCTGAGCTTGCTGGCAGGCAAGGCAAAAAGGGAAATACTCAGCTATACTGTGTCCGCCCAGGAAGCTGATCAGTTCGTTAGGACAGACCTGAGCAAAGTGGGGTCAGCCGAGAGCTTCTCTCCAGGAGACCTGAGGAATTCTGTGCCGAATGGTTCCGGGGAAACAGGCTTTGCAAAAGAACAGTGGG
The DNA here is from genome assembly GCF_000276665.1 of Chinchilla lanigera. Classification (NCBI taxonomy): domain Eukaryota; kingdom Metazoa; phylum Chordata; class Mammalia; order Rodentia; family Chinchillidae; genus Chinchilla; species Chinchilla lanigera. The sequence goes on along the minus strand of NW_004955414.1, from coordinate 28,709,907 downwards.
CCACTCTCTTTTTAAAATGGGGTCCTACTGAAAGCCTGACTCCCTCTTTCCTGACTCCCTGGAAGGAGTTCTGCTGAGACACTGTGTGTGAAGCCCCAGGATGTGTCTTGAGTTGTACCTCCCAATGACACGGCTTACTCATGTGGACACTCGGGAAAAAAGGACAGCTGTGAAGGAACAGCCCCGTCTCCTGCCTCGTAGTGTACACTTACAGATCTAATTCCACACAAGACCCCAAATGCCCCAGCAGGGGCCCGAGTTACCAGCTCTGCATGCTCACAGCCCACAAGGTGCTGGCCTGGGCATAGCTCGGCCTCAGGCAGCGCTGCTTCTCTTCCTCTGGCCGGAGGGCGAGGAGGTGGCCCCCGCCCCACAGCACGGGCTCTGCCTCAGTGCTTGCCAAGGGACTGAATGCTGAGTAGTCCCTATCTGTTCAGGTGGTGGGGGTCTTTGAGCAGAGAGAGGCAGGAGGTTACTGGCCCTGTCCCTTCTCTGCAAGTCGCCCTGGCCTTCCATGCTTTCTCCGACAGCCTGTGGGGAGTTTAGCTGCCTTGCTTTGCAGCACGTGGACTCAGAGAACCTTCATGTGTGACCAGATGCTCTGAGCCTGAGGGTGACAGGTGGGTTTGCATCAGGATCATTCACAAGCTTTTCTGTAGCCTCTAGCAGGGCCTTGGAGAAGTTTCCAGTCCTTACATTTCTGATGCCTTCAATGTAGCTGGGGAGACGAGTAGTTAAATAAATACAGGACAGCATGGCCAATGCAATGGGCAGAGCCAGACCCAAGACTGGGCGAGCAGCAGCGCACTGCCCAGCTTCAGGTGGTCCTGTACCTTTGTGAACGGCAGAGATCGGTGGGGCATTACCACAACTTCCCAGCAGGTGGCAGTCAAGCGCCTTGAGAAAGGAGTGCTTTTTTCCTAGTTGTGGGACACGTATGATACGTTGCAGAAGCCCTGTGCCATTATCACTATTCTTGTTCTCTTATAAAGTATTTTGTTGTGAGATTTTGTTTTATTTTTTCATGTAATAAAGATACAGGAGTTGAACTGGAGGAGAAAATAATTAGCTTCCTGGCTCGCGCGTGTGTGCGCGCGCACGCGCGCACATGTCCAGGTCCCGAGAGGAATGGCAAAGTGGTAGTAGAAGCGGCCAGGAAGGGGGTGGCCTGGAATCAGCGCCACAGGTGTTTGCTGGCGGGCTGGATGGTGTGGATGTGTTCAGAGCGGAGGAGGGCATCTCTGCTGAGGAATTTCAGCCTGGAAAGCGCTGCTCATCAGGGACCTGACGAGCAACCCATCTGCACTCTACTGGTACTGGACAAGCTTAAACATAGGAGAGCTGGCCCTGGGAGCTGTGGGGCTGGACGGACAGCTGAGACTCCCGAGGGGTGGGGCCTGTGAATCTGGGCCACTGTGTGAGCCAGAACAAGGCCAGGCTTTGTGGCGAACCCTCCAGGGCAGGGCGGGGAGCCCACAGAATTCCGTTCAGGCTGCAACAGCCCCATCTGCAAGGGCCTGAGGGTTGACAGCAGGATGCAGAGGTCTAAGGATAAGTCACAAACTGGGCTGGCTGGCCCGAGTTCCTCATGGGCAGGCCCCTATGCCAGCACAGGCAGCCAGCAAGGGTCTGTTGGGTGATAACCCGGATGTCTTCCTAGGCCAGTGCTAGCGAACCTTTTAGAACTTTCAGTGATACTAACAGCCCGCTGGTTCGCCACCACTGGGCTGTGTCATGCCCGCTGAGAGAGGTGTGAGAAGACGCTGCAGCCCTGCGGGCCGGCTGGGAGCACCCTCGGGCCTGGAGGTGGGTGTATAGATCGCTGATGGCATGGGGAGGGAGGTGGCCCGATGAAGGCCGAGCACCCGATCGGTCATGATGGAAGCAACTGGGTAGACCAGCAGCTGAGGGACACAGCTTTTCTCCAGTGGGATGGAAAGGACTGCAGGGTGACTCAGGGTCTCAGGAATCCCAATCACCCTTTGAATGTTCACAAACCATCTAAAATAAGAACTGACACTGCTGAGCACTTTCATCTTCTAGGCATTTTAAAACAGTGGTTGAGAGAGCGCACGCCCTCTGATGAGGGACGAGGGCCGGGTTCCAAATCCCGCACCTCCAGGCAGTGGAGTCTTAGGTCCAACACACACGCGCAGGACGACGCTGGGCACACGCCTGGCCTGTGTGTCACCGTCTCCTGTCCTGGACAACCAGGATGACAACATCCCCTGCCTCAGCACGGTGGAAGAGATTTAAAAAGATACACAAAGTACTTAAAATAGAGTCTGACACATCACAAGCCCTCTGTACGTGTTAACTACTATTCTTTTCTCAAAAACCAACACAACAGCCTTAGAAGATGGTGAATGACTGCTCTCCCATTTCACAGACCAGGACACTAATCAGAGAGGGGAAGTAAGTCCACCAAGGCCAGTGATTCTCTAGGAAGGTGAGCTGACACACATCAGTCCTCTCTAAAAGACTCTTTCTATGACATGGCACGGACTCCATGCAAAGTAAGAAAGAGTCACACTCCAGAATATGCAAGGATTTAAAAACTCTTCCAGCCAGCATTCCCAAAGGTCTATTAACACTAACACCATGGAAATTGAATGATGTCACGTGGGGCAAAAGTGCGCAAAAGTATGGGGCATTCCAAGTTAAGCAAACAGGTTTCTCTTCTTTGGGGCTTCGTGGACTTTTAGAGATGCTCCCATAAACTGTGACATCCAGGGACATTGGAGTCTTTAATTCCCCAAGTGTATGCATCCACACACCATTTTTAAATCTAATATGTAAAGACCAAGAGTTTGATAGAGCACAGAAAGGGGAATTCTGCTCATAAAACCATTCAGGACTAAGGGTCCCCTGCCCTAGGACCCTGTCTGCTGATTTCTTTACCATGAGCTGTTATTTAGCCGCCTCTTTCTTGGCTCCTCTGAAGCGGCCTAAGCCCCGAGCCTCCTGCCGCACTCCGGCCTAGGACAGGGGGGTCTCTTGCTCTCGGGCCTAGCGCTGCCCTTTGCTTCCTGGCACCTTGTGACTCAAGCCCACTCCCCAGCCATTTGGAACCAGAGCTCTTCTCCAGGTTTCCCCTCTGCCTGGACCCCAGAGGAAGCAGCGGGATCTGAAGCTACACAGAGCTCCTGGGGGCTGCCCGGCCCGGCGCAGGCTCATTCTCCCCAATACCCCGCTGCCACGTTCCTCTGCCTCGCCTCGAGCTCTGGGAAGCTGTCTCGTCTGCCACAGCTCCCTTCCTGACCTTCAGCGTCACGGAACCCCTGCATTCAGAGGGACCACAGGGGACAAGCCCGGACGATACCTAGAAGGATCCCAAGAAGGACAGACACATCACCCAGCCACTTCACTGTTGTGTTTCTTTGTTTTTGTTTTGCAAAGCAGTGGAGCAAGAGAAGAGAGCCCGGAACTAAGGACCGCAGGAAGAACACTTTTCTTTGCTAAAAAAAACTTACTGCCTGAAGTTGAAGAAAATTCTGGAAAGCATCTGCATCTTGTTCTAAAGGAAACAAAAGGACGCATTGCTGTTACCTGGTGGCAAGGGGAGAGGCTGGTGTGTGGGGAGCAGGTCAGGGTGCGGCTGAAGGGCCCCTGCCTTTCCGGCTGGGGACCCCTGACAGGCAGGCTGGGACAGGCAGTGGGCGCTGGGCCCCAGGAAGGGCTGCGCTTAGAGGAGAAAGGCCTCACACCCTTTCTGAGGACGGCGGGAGACAGCAGGAACGTGCAGCAGCAGCAGCAGAAAGGGACACTGAGGGGCCCTATCTGGCATGGCCTTCACCTTTTCACCACAGAAAAGACTAAGGCCAGCCTCAAAGTGGGGCGGCCCTGAGGACAGGCCCAGAAGGGGAGCCTGGGGTAGTGTGGCAGCTGCAGAGCGCACGGTATCCTGGGCAGGGCCAGGCACAGGTGAGGCTGTGGGGCTGGTCTCTGAGGCTTCTGGCATGCCCAGCCCCTGAGCAGGTGCCCTCCCACCAGGGTCTGAGCCGTGGGGGTGGACAAAGCGAGGATTCTGGGCACCTGAGGCGGGCCTGATGAGGTGGTAGGCAGTGTGGTGCACAAATCCTGGGGCTAGCAGCTGTGCTTCCCAGACAAGTTAGGGGGCCTACAGGAGCCCTGTCCCCTCCTCTGTAGAGGGGGAGGGCCCCCTCCCTGAGTTCCTGGGAAGACAGAATGAGGTGAATGTAAGAAAAGCACTCAGCATATTTAGTCAACCACAGCCCAAGAAATGGCGGTGGGTTTCACCTGGGTCTGGGTAGAAAGGCCGGCGCAGGATGCAAACCCAGATTTGAACCCTTAGGGGTCAAGAAGCTCGTAGATCAAGGTGAGAAGGGGTATGCAGGGGCACCATGCGACAGTGACCTCTGGGAGCCAAGCGGTGGGGACGAGGAGTGCGGAGGAGCCAGGGATGGGGATGGAAGACACCCGAGGTTAGCACTGGCGGCAGGAAGCACCCAGGGCACTCAGTGGACTTTCAGAGTCTAACCCCTGGGTCTTAGTAAGATACACACACACACACACACACACACACACACACACACACACACACACGGAGGGGAGAGAAGGAAGGAGAGGGAGAGAGGGAGAGAAAGAAGGTTGGGGGAGGAAAAGAAGGGGAAGGGAGGGGAGAGAAGAGGGTGAGTCCTGTCCTCCAGGAAAGCTGGGACGGGACAGTGAGGAAGTTAAGTCACCGGGGGATGAGTAAGAGAGTTTTCGCAGTGCTTAAGGAGATGAGACTGCGACAGCAAAGGACACGACCTCCCTGCAGGGACAGTGCCCACCGGGGCAGAAGACCAGTCCGGAGGCAAATGCTGCCGGGGTGGGATGGGGGGCTGCTTCAGCCGCTGAGTGGAGGGGGCTGGGGGCTCTGGGGGTGACAGGGTCACACGGGGCTCGGGCACTCGGGGGACCTCATGCCCCACCGCACAGGTTTCGGCTGCCAGCGCCGCAGTCCTAAAGCAGCCACCACACGCTGCGGGGAGCACCCACGAACGCCAGGTAATGTCTGTGGCGCAAGAACTGGTACTGTGAGGAAATTTCCACCACGAGCTGCATGTGGCAGCCCAATTTCAATCTGGGGCGATTTTGTAATAATGAAGACACTGTTAGTGCGCTGGCCCACGATCACTCATTAATCTCTCCACAAATATTTGCTGAGGGCATCCGAGTGCCAGGCGCTGTTCTCCACAGCCGCGCTGGGGATGGGGCGGCAGACAAACATCCTTGCCCTCACTTGGTCCGCAGGGGGAGTGAGGAAGTAGATCCCGAGGGATGCTGGCCGCTGCGGGAGGAGTGTGGGGCTGAGGGCAGCAGGAAGCCCCAGGGAGGGGACACGGGTGCTGCAGGCAGAGGACGGAGGGCAGTGGTGCCAGCTGAGCGTAGGACAGCCATGGTGAGAGGAGACGGCTAGGGAAGAGAGAGGGCTGCTGGTCCTGGCCAGGACCTGGCTTTGCCTCTGAAGGGAGAGAGTCCCACTAAGGTTTTAAGGGTGACTGCCGCCACCGTGAGAACAGACCCCGCGTCCTGGCCCGGGTAGACAGCGCAGCTCAGCCCCCAGCACCGGGAGCAGAGGGGTGAGAGGGGGCTGAGTCCTGGCCGAGAGCACAAGCAGTGGACTTCCTGACTGTCCGGACATGAGGGTGACAAGGAGCCTGGCAAGTGCACACGGCCCCCGCCCAGGGGACCCCGGGATGAGAATCCAGCCACACTCGCCCACCGGGCCCATGTCTGCGTGACAGCTGGATGGATGGAAGAGCTGCCTTTTCGTCTTCCACCACCAAGTGAGATGATACCTGTCCTCCTGCCCTCCTGCAACAGCGGCCTCCTCGCATTTCCTGAGCGCCAGACGGGTACAGAGGACAGTGCTACCCCTCTTTCTGTCCCTAAGTGGCCTTCTGGGAAGACACCGTTATCAGCATCACGGCACCGAGTGCAAGAAGTGAAGTAACTTGTCCGAGATCGCACAGTTGGAAAAGGGCAGAACAGGGACTGGAGTCCAGCGCCAGGACTCTGCACACGCCTTGTTGCTTCAGTGACTCAGCAAATAAAAGCAAAAGCTCTGTCCCAAGCGGGAGAAAGCGGGCAGGGCAGGCTCACACCCTTCACTCCTGCCCACAGTGCCAGGCTGCCAAAATCAGGACCAAGCACACGAACCAGGCAGAGCCCGGGGGAGGCAGGTGTGTCTAAGGGGTTGGCTAAAGCTTAACCAGCCAATGCTTTCCATGCCGACTCGGAAGGAGAGATTCCCTTTCTAAGCTGTGCCCGTCCTCGTTCCCGCCCTGGCATTCCAGCGGCCCAGCTCTGGGGTGTTCATCTCCGTGTATCCTGACCTCAGGAACAGCCCTACAAATTCCTCTTGACTAAATCAGAATCAGCCCTTTCTCTTTCACTTGTCTCCTTCCTGCATGAAAAATTAAACACGAAAAACAAAAACTTCAGGGATTTCAGTTTCATTTCTCTGAGCTTCAGTTATTGGAGGAGAGTGTCAGGAGTCCAAGGATATGAACAAACTGAGCTGTGCAACTCGAGAGACATCTTATGAGGAAATGCCTAATGTCGGATGGCAACTCAGCAACCCCCAGAAGAAGCCGCTCTCTGACTTTTATTCTGTGCGAGTCAGGGATGTTTCACTGAGTTCTCAAAGAACTAATTCCTAGAGAGGTCAGGGAACTGCCCTGGTCTGACGGACTCCAAAGCTCTGACACAGGCGCAGGAGGACCATCCCCTCTGGCTGGAAAGAAACCACACAAAAACTTTCTAGACAGCGATAAAAAAGCAAATTCCTCAGGGGAAAAACAAGCAGCGAAAACAAGAAACCACAAGAAAGGTGAAACACAGAGACCAATAAATACATGAAAACCCACTCACCCTCATCTTGATCAAAATATAATAACGAGATGCTGCTTTCACTGCTTAGATTAGCAAAGATTACACTTTAAAGATAAAATCAGTATTAGTGAAGGTGTAGTCAACGGGCAAATCAATCCTCTGTGAACCAAAATAGAAAAGGCACAAACCCTTTTTGAAGAAAATTGGTATTAAGTATTAAAAGCTTTAAAAAGTTTACCTTTTGATAAAGTAATTTCATGTGTAATTAAGATAAACATTATGGCTAAGGACATCCTCTGCTACATAGAATTCATTTAACAGATATACATCTATATATAGATACATGTATATTAACTAGTTTAATATTTTAATATTAACATTAGAATGCTCTAAGATTTTCTTACAGCATTATAATAAGGGTTAGTAAAAACATCTAAACGTTCCAGCAGAGAGGGCTGGTATGTATATTTAAGATGAGATACAACTATTTAAATTATACTTAAAAATACATAACAATATGGGAAATGTTCCTGCAAAATGTGAGTTGGAAAGGGACACATTTAATTATATATACAATATTCCTGACCTTATTACTTAGCTATAGAAAACGGATGAGAGGAAATTCACCAGAATATTGAGACTGCTGTCTCCAGCTGGGGAGATGGGCCAGTTTCATTTTGTTGTACTGTCTAAATCATCGATCTTTTTCTAATTGAACATGAATTATTTATAAAATAAAAACTGAACAAAAACAACAAAAGGACTGGAAGAGAATAAGCCAAAACGTTAACAGGACTTTTCAGTTGGGCTGAGATGGTGAATATTCATTTTTCTTTTGGGGTTTTCCATCCATTTCAAACTTTCTCTTAGACTATGTGTCACTTTTGGACTAAGCAGAACCATACACTTGATCATTAAGTACTGAAATTTACTATAACCATATCCACATCATGTAAGAGATAACTAGTTTTAAGATACAAATAATAAAGGACAGGGAAACGTCAAATACCCGCTCTAGTAGACTATGGCTTTGTGAAACGTTCATCACAGAAAGCGTTCATGGGCTCACACTTGCAGACAGCACACACATTACCAACCAAGCCCTGCTTAACACTGGCACCATCACATGCGCTGGTCTTCAGGGCCAAGCTTGGTTCTGTACAAGGTTCCACCCCCAGGGCACAGGATTCAGCAGTGAGCACCCTGGCGACAGGTGCTCTGTCTTCGGGCTTCTCCTGGGTGCCAGGCCCTTAGGGTCCTCCTGTAGAGTCCTTGGGTTTCACAGACAGGTGAAGGCCCAGGGATGGAGCAGAGAGCCTACAGAAGACTGGCTGCACCCCCCAACTTTGGCCTTTGAGTCAGTGCTGGGGTACCCCACCAGATCCCACGTCTTTCCATGTTTGGGCCTATGCACAGCTCTCAGTGGGTCTATGTGAGGGCAGGCGGGGAGGATAAAAAGAACAGAGATGGCAAACATGAAAAAAATATGAGGATGAAACAGCTTCCGAATTTAAGAGGACATGTTTTCTAAAAGCACCAGGGGACCATCAGAACACCTACTTTCTCAACAAACAACAGATATAGTTAAAACTGATTTCTATATATCCTCATGTTAAGGAGAAATTATTATTATTCATTTCTAAGCGAAATGAAACCATTTCCTTTTTTACTTCAAGTCTGACCTCTGGTTTCTCCAGCTAATTTATAAGCTAACACACATGCACATATGTACACTCACTTTCTCCTACTTTCAAAGATAAAACACAAGTACTTCCAATGCTTTTTACTCTCTCGAAATGAAATCTGTCGACAGTATCACCTGCCAACATTTAACATTACAGAAACAGTCAGTATAATGCTCCAACAGTCATACAAAAAAATGAAGTCGTTAAAATAACATGTAAATTAATATATACATGTTGGGGCACAGCTACACCAGAAGACATTATGAATGACATCATAAAATGCTCTAGCTTCTCAAAATAGATAGGTCTCATGTACTCCGTAGGTGCATTCCTAGAAAATTCAGCATACAGTAAAAACATGCAAAAATTATTTATGTGCAAAAGGAAGTCAGATTCTAGGCTGAGATAATTATAAGCAGACTTCTGCCTACATGAACGCCCACGGAACATTAGACAGTTGTGTAGATGGACAATCCTTTCTTCCCAAGCATTACATTTACTAGCACCCTTCCCTTTCCCTTTTCCTAGTAAAAGCCCCAGATCACGGAAACAACTGAATCACTCTCACATTTCCAATATGTCCTACAGGGGGCGCTATGTACCCACTCAGCACCAATTAACGTGATTCACCCTCTTGTACAGCAGAACACAGGCAGAGATTAGGATATTTACTTAAATCCATTTAGCAAATCAACTGCAAGCAGGGCTAGAAAAGGAGAATGAACAGTGGAAGAAGAAGGCAATTATGATGCTAATATTTATCATCACTAAACATTGTGCCAGGTGCTTTTTGCAATGCCTGTGCAGGGTCTCATCTAATCCTATCAGCTTTGCTGGGTAGTGCTCTGTCAACCCCATTTTTTCAGTAAATGCACAACACTTCAGGGAGGATATGTCTCCAGCCAAGGCCCTGCTTTTGGTCATGATACAGGCAGTGCTTTTTCCATGGCTTCAAGCTGCTCACCCTGCAGGTTTGCAGGTACACATATCAGGGACCAGATCCTTCTCCTTGCTGCCTAGGTCTCTGGGATGCATGCTGTCTGAAAAGCAACTCCCAAAAAGAAAGATGGTTCAATCCCAGCTGCAAGATGTTCTGGCCCATGTATTCGTGCACACAGGAAGTAAACTCTACCCGGATGCAGCCACAGATCATCTTTCTCCCACTCAGGGGATCCTGGCCTGAGCCACCAGAAGCCCTTCTAGGGGGCTAAGCATTTGGCACCTGCATCCTTGGCTTTGGAGGTAGGTGGTCAGCACTTCCTTCCACCCTGGCATGGCCAGGGACATTGTGAGACTGAATAGTGCGTTCACTATTTGAAGAGGCAATCTGGGCTTGTAATTCTTAGGTCTCTCTCCCTGTCTCTTTGAAGGTTCTATAGCCATAACTAGGCACTTTAAACAGGAAGCCCATTGTGGCAGGCAACATGTTCAGGAAAATAAAATATTAATAGCCCATATTTGTCACCCTGATCTAATCTACCACTTTAGGAGCCCTCTGGGAGAGCAAGCATGAACCCATGGGCTGGTGACAGTGCAGAGGCCCGTGCTATTTAGTTCATTTTGTCAAAACAGACGCTGTGGAGGTTTCACGGAAGATGGTTCAACTCAGACTGATATCAAATGATTTCTTGCAAAGTAAGTTCAAGCAGGGCCAGCCAGGTGAACCCTGGCTTTATTCTAGCACCATGAAGCAAAGCTTGTGATATCTGAGCACCAGAGTTAAGAGTTCGAGCTCTAGACAAGTTCTGACTCCCCATTCTTTCCTTCATTTCCTCACTGGTAAAATGAGGACCACAATGGTACCCACCTCATAAGGGGATAGGGGTGGGGTATTGCAAGTAACAAATAAGACGAAGGAGATTACAGCAGTGCCTGGCCCATGGCAAGCCCTCACTCGATGAACGTCCCGTTACTAGTACTCTGCTGACAGCCATGTCATGCACAGAAGGATTGCAGGACCAGGGAACACAAGCCCTGTGGAGGGAAATGAAGACGAAAGAAGGTTCCAGCCCAGGAGCACTGTTTTCAAACTTCTCAGGTGGAATCAGGCCATGCCTTCAGACCTTCGCTCTGGGTGGCTACAAAGGGCAGAGCTATGGCAACAAGGAAACCTTGGCAAGAAGTAGATTTCACGTCACAATAAGGAAGGTTTTCTAAGAGCCAGAAGTGCGTGTGTGGGGTGGGGGTCCCGGAACACAGATGCCCAAGTAGGACCGGGACACTGGCTTTCAGGAATCATACAGAAGGGCCTTCCTGCACCAGGGATTGGCCACAGGTAACCTTGATGGCCCTTCTTAGGGACCATTCTCACTTGGATAACGAGCATAAAGGTGCTGACAGCCGGGCGTGACTGCTCAGCCGGAAAGGACAGACTTTGGACCCCAACAGCATACATGACCTTCAGAACTTTCACTTAATGCCCTCAAATCACCATTTGCTGGTGGAGGCGCCAGTGACAAGCAATAGCTTATGAAACCGAAAGCATTTCTTGAATACCTGCTAGATGCTGGGGCAATGATCAGACAAAGTGTAAAATGTTGGAGAGTTAAAGATAGTATCAGTTACTGGTGCCATCTTATCTGGAGTCACTCAATTACCAAGGGATCGGGTCAGCCGACTCCAAGGGCTGTGTCTGGGACAGAAAGCACCCCAATCTCCTCTCTGGTGAAGGACCTGAGGTTCCTCATTACCAATAACCACAGACACAACTCCCTGGCCTGGGTCATACCAACTCAAGTTACCCGGGCCAGCCTGCACACAGGGAAAGATTCCGGGCCCCAGAGAAAAGGTCTGGAGCAAGGAAAAGAAAAAGAAAGGAAAATGTGCTCCCTAAAAATTGGCTCAGAGATAGGGCACCCAGGAGGCATTTTTTGCCCTGAAAACACTGCTACCTTTATAAAATATAAAAACTAAAACTAAAGTTTAAAGCTAGAAATCATTTTGCCAACCAAAAACATGTGCATTGAAACTATAATACAGATCCAAGAAAAAATATAAAATGACCAAACTATAGCCCATCAGCTTTGTCCCAAGTACTTCCTGAGTTCTTGTTGGTGCTTATTTCAACAGCCTCAACTCTGAGAACTCTAGAGTGGCTTTGGGTACCAAAGAACTGAGAAGAAAACATGCATGAGATGACCCTGGGGCCACAGTGTGCCCTTGTTTAACTGTGCGCCATCTGGCAGTGTCTGGTGCCATGCTTCTGTCTAGGCCGGCGAGGCCCCCACTGAACAGGAAGATGGACCACCTCTTCCCAGAGCGCATGGGCTCAATAATCCACAGGCTCCGGCTTTGGATGCAAGCTGCTGGATCTGCCCATAGCCTGAATTCCTCCGTCCCCACCTCCCACCTCTTCTGCAGCGGTAGTGCACGTCCCCGCATGTCACTGCCCTTCACCCTCTCTTTGGCTATCTGTCTGTAGCCAAATCCCACTGTTTCTTCCTCCCCTGTAATCGCTCCTCTCCCACTTGTTCCTCTCCCTGCTGACTGCTACAGCCTTAATTTAGGCCCAGACCACCTCCCTCCTGGCCCACTCACATCCTCTACAACCACCGGCCTCCAGTCCTGCCAAGAGGTGGCTTTGCCGTCTATTCTCCCTTGGAAAGGTTTCCTGAGGTCCCTCCGCCTCTCCCGGCCGCAGGAAAAGAGCGAATACCCACAACCACACTGGCCCAGGGCACAGTTCCCCCATATAGCACAGAGCAAGAGACGGGCTATCTCCAGTCCATTGACATTGAATGCTAGGGCCAGAGAAGAAGCCACCAGGACCAGTTATTCTTCTGCCTAGGGGCAAAGGATTGGAAAGGCAGCCCTCGTGCCACCCATAGGCAGCCCCAGGAAAGGCAGGATGCTCCACAGCACTCAGTGCTGCCTGTCCCTGGCTAGTGCCCCAGTCCCTCGCTCTCCTCCACACTCCTCTAAAAACTCAATGACCCACTCCCAGGGCACCTCTCAAGTTGCAATATTCATTTCTACTGTCACCTACCACTTACAGAACCATACATTCCCCCTTCCTACCACTCGGCAAATGTGCTGCACCTTTTTTCATTAGGAAACTTTATAGCATCTATAAAGCTTCTCCCAAGTGAGTCAGACAGCAACTGATTTAACCTTTGCTTTGGTATCCAAATACACAGATTCCAAAATTCCCCATGCTCACCACCGCCACCATTCAACTAATCTGTGGTATATACATATAACGCAGGCTGCTTGAGCTAGGGCCAACTGTTTGACTCTTTCAATGTCCTTGTCTTCTGAGACTATGAACCCTTGAAATGGAGACATCAGATCTGTTTAATTCACTGGCTCTCAGACTCTGCATAGCAGCACACTGTTAGGGAGAAGAACAGGGACCTCCGCCTCAGCACACCTCTACTATGACTCCCTGAGGCCCTGGGCAACAGCTCCCTCTTTGGAATTCAGCTTCCCCTTTTAGGAAGGTATAGTTGAGCTAGAGTGTCTCTGAAGTCTCATCCAGCTCTACCACACTCCAAAAACACAGGCACAAAGCACGGGCTTCCTGCTTTCCGTGACTATGCGGGCTATACGCACCCAGGGCTGAGCTCAGCGAGATAGCGCAACACTGCTCCTTTGAGTGGCACAGATCTGCCATTGCAATGAGCGAGATCCGAAAGTGGGTATTTAGTGCCATGATGTATGTTTGTGCAGCTAAGAATAATGGACAATGAAGAATGATTTTCTCTCCCTTTGAGAACATAAGTACACTAGTCTATATTTGTACCTTCCATCTCTTAATTTAGATGGGAAGAACTTTTTCTGATCAGCTCTCACTTGCCAATAATTTCCTTCTACATCTAAATGAAGAATGGGAGTCATATAAGTTCACAGATTGAATGGATGGCTGATTTACAAAGCCCTTCAAACGCGGCTGCAGGCCGACGCTGGCAACCCCATAATTAGATATGGCAAAGCTTTGCAACGATGTATTTTTTACTGTTTTTTAATAACTCAGTCTTCCTTCTGGGATGAGGGGAAAAATGGAATTTGTTAAAAATAAATCGAGATTGAGTGGCTTTTCAGCCTTCTGCTGCTTGTTGCTCAAAAATATTCTATAAATAAGAGAAGCCCTGCCCTATAGTGCACTGTAAACACCCACAGACACTCAGCCAAATTCTTCCAATTATGACCCTGTGCCTGTTGCCAGGCTACTGCGAGGACCTACTTGAAAGGCGGCCATCTAGGCCATTTCCTGATTAAGCTGCCCTGTAGCAAGAAATCAGGCCCTGCCGCTTTGGCATCATATGTAGTCTCAAATAATTGTTCCATGTTCTTGAAATGGAGCCTTTTCCTTGTGATAGAATTACAATTCGGAGATTAGTGAAAAACCGCCGCCCATCCGTCCATCTGCCTGGGCTATGTGTGTTTAAGATCTGGGCCGTCACGTGTCGGACTGAAATCAGGTAGCAGAAGTACATTCAGAACCATATCTCTCACTGTGTGGAGCAAATCAGGGTCATACAAAAATAGGTCAATTACTGATAGGACAGGTGAGTCAGAGGCCACCTGCCCTTCCGCCCAGGGGCTTCCTCTGAACAGTCTGGGCAGCAGCGGGCTGAAGCGGTCGTTTAAGTCCCCACCACACCCCAAGGGCGGCAATGTGGTTGTCACCAGGCATCGTCTTACTGCCCTGCAGTTCAAATGCCAGTGCATGAGCTGGGCCTGCGTTGCCACTCGGTATTATGTGGCCGCCGCCACAAGCCCTTAAAGAGCCAAGGGAAGCAGCAGCCACCCTCTTCCACAGAGAAAAATTACTTCCAGTTCCTTGGAAACCAGGACGCTCAAAGCACCACCAAGCAGAAACGGCTCTAGCTAGAAATGAACCACACCCTCTCCCAACACGGGCCTCTTCATTCACTCTGGGCTCAGCTGGGCACATGCTCCAAGAGGTGCACTCGAGGCCTTTACAGGGCCAGAGGATACGGTTCCCAGACCAGGAGCTTCAGCTCCACACGGGAGGAGCGTGGCTGGACAAGCACCTCCCCAAAGAGAACCGATTTGCACTCTGTGGTCAGATTTTCCAAACTCAATTTCGGGACCTACACACTTAAGGAGGCAGCGCTGTTTAAAGCAGGAGTTCTGGCATACTTGCGACCCAGGAGTCACAAAAAACTGACCATCCCCAGAGAGGTCTCCCCTTGCTGTTTAATATAAAATGGCCCTTCCTGTGGCTCTCACATTGCCTTCATTATGGGTATTGTCTTGTGTAGTAGTGTCCGCTCTGCTTAGAGCGTGAGCATCAGGGAGCAGAGACTCTGTCTTGTTTTTGACTCTTTGCAGAGGTGCTGGGACAGTCACTGGTTCTTAGTAGGTGTCAGTATATACTTGCTGAGGAAGCCAGGCACGGTGGTGCACGTCTGTAATCCTATCCGAGGCAGGAAGATCACAGGCTCTAGGCAAGCCTGGGCCGTTTAGCAAGACCCTGTCTAAAAATAAAAAATTTTAGAAGGACGGGGCGGGTAGCTGAGTGTGAAGGCCCTGGGCCCAGTTTCCGGTACTGGGGTGGGGGAAAAAACCCACCGAAGAAATGCATGCCTATCAGACCTCTGCAAGAGCATTACACAGACCAGACTCCCTCAGTCTGCACAGCAATGCAATGAGGAGACTCTACCGGATCTTCTGTACAACGAGAAAACCAGAGGCTCAGAGAGGGTACGTTTTGCACTGCTCGGAGCTGCACATCTAATAAGTGATAGACCTGGAATTCAAAACCAGCCATAGAGAGTTCTAAACCTGGGTCTGCAATGAACATCTACTGCTTTTATAAGCAGTAACAATCATTACTGCCATAGCTGAGAGGCAGCAGGCTCATTTGGTGGGAATCTCCCAAAGCGGGGTCGATAAGCCAGGTTGAGGTGAGGAGTTAAGGGGCTTGGAATCTGCCTTCTCCTAAACCCATATCTTGAAAACTGAAAATAAAAATAAAGAAAGAAAGAAAAGAGGAAAAAAAAAAAGTATATTATTTTAAAGTTGAAATTTCAAAAAGTAGAAGTTAAAAAATAGAAATTTACAGTTATCTGAATTGGGACCATTAATCTCTGCGGAAGTTAGGGTTACCCTCCTTGTACAATCTGTAAATCACAATGACATTCCTGTTTATCTGATATTTTACAGCAAAAAACCCTCCCTAATCTGTCTATTAATGCACTCTGTGTGGCTTGAATTTATGCACAAATCAGCAGGTGCATCTTATCAAAAACGGACAGGCTGGTTCTAGTAGGTGAAGATATTTCTCAGACACGAGAAATAAATGCAAATGGGAAATATTATCAAACAAGGATTTCCAAAAACTAGCAGGATGCTTGGCAACCTTCAGATACATACAGGTACCAGAAATGTATGCCCCGTGCTTGAGGAACAGCATAAGGACAAAAGAGCACATAATCTAATCTTCAGAATCAGAAAATTTCAACTGGGATCCCAGGTAGACTCCAGGGAAAATGTCTCACTAAGAGTGTTGGGCTTGTATTTGTCACATGGATTTTTTTTTTTTCTGTACAACTGATTTGTAAATTTTAGCAGATTCACAAATGAACCTATGACTCCCAAAGACTAGAAGCACACACACATCCTTTCTGCTGCTGTCCTGTTTTATTTAGACAACTCTGCTGATGACACAAACAGCCATATAGGAAGACCCCTGGTCTGTACAGGAGATAAGCTGATATTGATTGGGGGGATTGTCCAAGCTCCTACCCAGACAATCCAGCTACTGGAAACTGCTCATTCAATGACTGAAAGAGGCCACCGGCTAACAGGAATCAAAAAACTGCTAAGCCTTATCTTGAGCCCACTGTCCCTGGCAGGCATACATGGCACACCCAAAACAGAACAGGAGAGCCAACTCAGGGACCAGAAACTCTCAGACACGGTTAACTTGGGGGCAACAATGTGGGACAGGAACAAGAATACAAGCTTTGGAACCAGGCAGGTCTCCACCTACAAAGTAGTTGTGAAGCTCCGGGATAATGATACTGGTGGTAGCAATGTCGATGATGATAAAGATGATGAAGACAATGATGACAATGACAATGACTTTATCCGCAAGCTGCTATTACTTACTGACCACACAATATCTAACACACTGTAAACGAGCACTTTTGCACTTGACAAATAAAGTTAAAAAGATTAAGTGGCATTCCCAAGAGCCACCACTAGCTAGGATTCAATCTGGGTCTGTTTATCTCTAAGTCTATACATTTACCTACTAACCTCTAAAAAACAATAATATTCCTAACTACCCTGCATTAGACAGGATGCATGTGAGGTGTTTAACACCATGCCTGGCACACAAGAAGTTCCCTATGTAGCTGCTCACGCTATTGCTACAACACGGGGACTTCGGGAAGAGGCAGGGGAGGTGGAAGGTAAGCACCTGGCTCTATAGACGGTACAGCTATTCACTTCACATGGTGGGGCAACACAACCGGGGACCCAGGACCAAAGCGTAAGGGCCTGGGATGACACAGCTCAGTTAGGAGCAGACTGACGCCCCAGTAAGATGCACAAGCATGTGCTTACTCCAAAATAAAAGGACTTTCATCAAAACTTGGAGGGTTGAGTTTTGAGAAAAAGGAATAAATCAAACACCAAAAAAACCTCAAAAAGGCTAGGAGCTGCTCTGCGGTCCCCATGCACAATCTGTCCCCAAGAGTGTGCTCAAGCAGGTGGTGTCAGTGAGTGACAAGACCTAGGCCACGAAAGCCTCCCCACTGGAGGTCTGACTCCCTGGTACTGGGGAGGGCAGGGCTCCCATGCATTCTTAGTGAGGGTGACGCTGAACAACTGGTTATCAGCAAACTCCTGGGCAGAGTCTGTGCATTCTAGAAAAGGGGGTAGCAGTTCGTTAGAGTGAATCTGCTCTGAGTCAAATATGGACAAATGCAGGCCCTGCAAGCGAGAACCAACGTCATAGCGTGGCTTGGTGTGTGAAGGCCATCAGACCCAGCTGCAGGAGGAGCATCACACTCGCTGACTGCACCACCTCCTTGACCACACTCTCAGGGCCAGATTGTGCATGGGGACAGCACAACAGCTCCCAGATCTTCCTTGCAGCATCAACAGCACTGCCCCCAGGGCTTATGTTTGCTTGATAGGGCAGCCCTTCCCAGACTGGCTTATCCCCTCTTGCTGTTCTCATAAAGGAATCACCGTACCAAGTTATCTCACTGGAAATCCAAGACACTCAGAGGTCTCCGGGGCCTGTCATCTGTCCCCCTTCCCCCTTGCAGCACAGGCGCAGCATCAATTTCCTGCACCACTTTCACAGCCTCTAAAGTAGTCCTGCTGCCTCCCTCCCACAGCCCGGCCCCCACACTGCCACCAGCTGGCTTTCTAAAATAAAAGCGCTGACCACGTCACTCACGTCCTGGAAGATGCCTACTGGACTGCACTGCCTATGGAATAAATGCCTGAGTCTCGGCTTGCACGCGGGCATGCGCTAATTCATTCGCTTGTTCATTCACCCACCTAGTGTTTCATGATTGCTGCATGTGTGCCAGGTGCAATGTTAGGCTCTGGCATGGTGAATCTAAGAGACAAGACAAGGATCTTCCTCGTGGAGTTAGGCACATAGTAAACAAGAGGACAATCATATAAAGTCAGGTGGTGATGGGTGCTGAAGAAGAAAGCAAGGTAAAAGGACAGAGCGACTGCTGCGGGGAGAAGAGCAACAGTGCTTTTTTTAGACAGGTGAGAGACAGCACTTGACCAGCATGGAGTGAGGGTGGGCCAGGCCAGCTGTGGGAGGAGGAGGACCCCAGCTAAGGACAGCGAGTACAAGGACATGAAAGAGGACCCGCAAGAAAGACACCTGTGTCTGACGCGGAGTGAGCAAAGCGAGTGCTGAGACATGGGGGCAGAGAAGGGGCCAGCAGGTCACGGCAACAGGTTTAGATTCCATTCCAAGCTGCCAGGAAGCCACTGGGAGCTCTGACCGGAAAGTGACAGGAGCTTCTCTCCCTTTTTAAAGCCCACTCTCCCGACTTGGTCGTGACAGCCATGGGGCCAGGGCGGAAATGGAAAGCCCCAGGGAGAGCTGGGGGGTTGGGCAGAGAGGGGTGGGGGCTTCAGGGTGCAGCTTGGAGGAGAGGCTGCCTGGAACTGCAAACCTGCTCTGCGGGATGAGGACAGGGGCAGCATCAAAAGCCATGCCTGAATCTGGGTCCTGGGTGGTGCCACCTAAGACGGGGAAATCTGGGGAAGAACAAGGCTGGGTTTTCGTATGTTTGGCTTTTTCATGTATTTTAAGGACAAAGTGAGACTTCTTTGCCTTACACTTCACAGTGTAGCTGTTGAGTGGGCAGTGGTGTGTGAGCTGAGGGCCAGGCTGGAAGCTAAGACTTGGGGGCTGTTAGTGTATGGACGACCGCCACGCTGTGGCAGTGTGGGTCACCCATCGCTCGGCCCACTCTGAACACACACCCGATGTGTCACCTGTACTGGAGCCTCAACTCTGCCCTGCGACTCCTTCTGCTTGGGACGCCCTTCCAGGACTTCTACAGCTGGCAGAGTCCTACTCATCTTACAATACTTGCTCAGAAGTCACCTCTTCCCTAGGAGCCCCCTCCTGATCCCCCAAGAAAGAACCACTGTCCTGTCTTCTCCCGCAGCACCTCACTATGTACCTCGGCGATGACACAGCCCCTCTGCCAGCTTGTCCATCCACCCCTTTCCTCCACTGAGCTCCCTGAGGGCAGAGACTGCAAGTCTGCTCCTCTCTGTCCCTTTCGCCCAATATGAAGCCTGAGCACAGTGAATATTTACTAAATGAATGGAGCTCTCCTGTCTAAAAGAGGAGCAAAAGAAATTACATCCATGCAAACTGACTCACACTGCAGCTGCTGTCTGCAAGGAAAAGAAGGTGGAAAAAAATCAGGCGCTGTCACTGAGCACTAATAAGCTCAATGGGGAAGAGCGATGTCTTCCCTCTCGGAGCTTCATAACAACTGAGTAGAGCTGCAAGGAAATGAGGTATCTCGGGCTGTGAGGTGTAACAAGGACTACACCTGATGAAGGTGTGCTGGGTTTCGGCTGCGGAACAACCAACAAGCAGTGCACGAGGCATCAAACACAGAGGAAAGGTGTGACGTCCCATCTCATTTAGCCCTAAGAGAGATCCTGGGAGGCAGGTCCTGTGAGCCTTCCTTCATAGAGGATGAGGCATTATCAATGAGGTCAGTGAATTGTTCAAGGTCACAGAGCTGGGGAGCACAGGCCTCACTCCGGTCTGCCGGACACCAATGCCTGTATTCCTTCCGGCATAGTGCGGAGCCTCCCTCTGTGACACAGGCTCCCGCAGCCTCAGGACCCTTCGATCATCTGAGCCCTGGAGGAAGCATGGTTCTGGAGAGGGGATGGGATTTACCCAGCACTGCCTACAGAAGCTGCAATCTGATCTCCCACTGCCAGCCGGGCTCTGGGAGTGCTGCCTGCATTCTCACACAGATTCCTTAATGGGCACAGACAAAGCAAGAGCAGAAGCAGTCTCAGTCTCTGCTTGCATGCACCTTACAAACAAGCGTGAGAGGTGGGAGATACTCTGTTTTTCGTGGACTATTACTGCTGCACGATCCTGAGGTCCCACGAACAGGAAGGAAGGTAACTGAGGAGCTATTACTGCACCAAGCAGATGACAACCAGCAACATGAATCGAAACGGGTGCATGGTGGCCTCTCAGTGCAAGACACACATCTGCTGCACCTACTGTGCACAGAACTCTCCGCCCAGGCAGCCAAGGGCCGGGAAGAGAACCCTGGAGTTGAGCTGCAGCTCCTCCACTCACTACGTGGGTAATATTCTGAATTCTAACCACTGTAAGCCTCAGTTTCCTCATCTGTACAAAAGACTGCACAGCCCATTTCACAAAGCTGTTCCGATGTGGGGTGGCACACGCACCTGTCCCACAGCAAAGGCCAAATGGTTTGTTCATCACTGAGCAAGCAAAAGAATTTATGCATACTGTAGAAAAAGGAATGGAAAAAATAGCTATGCCAAAGCTCTTGTAAAATCTTAGTATGATAAAACAGCATCCTCTGAGGACTTACTAACGCATAAAGAAATTCTGTAAGAAATTTTTAGCGGCTGAGTATTTTAAGGCAGGATGGGGGGAAGGGAAAGGCAGAGGGAGAGGAAAGGGAAAGGAAAAAAGGAAGAGCTGAATTTGAATCTATCAGTGTACTGGTGGGAGTCAAAGAAGTTAACGTGTACACAAAAGCAATGTTACACTGTCAATGGGTACAGGTGCTTCCTAACTGTTTACGGCTTTACCTTCTCTGTCAAAGTCCTATCAAACTCTAATACCTCACTTGCTTGATGACCTTTCTGCTCCACTCATTAGAAGGTTAACTAATATTTCTTTTATTAATTCCTATTATCGCACACACTGCACTGTGTCTTCGTGTTGGGCTCCCGTACCAACTCCTGAACTCCTGAGGATATACACTGTGTGTGATTCATCCCTGGGCTCACACAAGAGCCCTCCTCTCTCCCTCCAGCATCCCCAGCTAGTTAGTGGTCGCCAGCTTGGACGGTCCACAGATGCAAGCCTTTTCATACAGCAGGAAGATGAGAAGACTCACATTTATTGTGCTTATTGTGTGCTGAATATTCAAATATTAATGCATGGATTCCTTCAAATGTCCCTGTGAGAGAATACTGTCCCTGTTTTGTAGACGGGGACACTAGCTCAGAGGGGGAAGGGCAGCAGCCAAAGGGTCACGCTGCCAGTAAATACGAGGAGGCCAGGATCTGAGCTGGTGAGTGACTCTGAATCTGTGTTTCCTTTAGACCACACTGTCCTGAGTCTAACGAGGCTGAAGGCACTGGGAGGGGAGACCAGGTTGGGCATTAAACCTGCTGTGGCCTCCTAAGTGGGGTGGTGCTGAGGAGCTATAGCAAGAAAAAAAGGTAAACATCAGCTCAGCGAAGCAGATAGGAGGCTTTTGGAGAAAAACAAAATGCCACATTCACGTGGCAGGCGACCACTGCTAAGGCCCGTCCTTCCTGAAGAGAAGGTGCTACAGCCTGGGTCAGAAGTTCTCAGCCTTGGGTGGTCAGCTAAGGCCACTGGTCAACAATTTTCTGATCCTTCCCAAATACTATGGGAGCATTTGAGGACATGAACCTAAATGTCAGCATTTCTAGAAGAAAGCCATGAACACAAGTGACCACAGGAAGTCTGGGAATGTCACCTCCCTTTCCTTTCCCCACCCTTTAGCTCAGCAAAGGGAACTTCCGTGGTGGGCTGCAGGCTTTGTCCCACCTCCCAGCTGTCATCTGCCAAGCCCCGTTCCTCGGATCTCCTAGACCTAGGCCTGGCATCCCCCACCATCCAGGCGCTTGAGTGCTGAGCTCGGCACAGACAGTTTGGCTCTTGCTGGAAAAGACAAGCCAGACCTGGAACAGCTGTGTAAAAGGAAGCCATGACTTGGCTATTATGTGTCTACCTACACAACTGACATCCTCAGATAATTGCTTAATAATTGGTTATAATATTTAGGGAACATTTTTGTCACCTTGCAGGATGATAACTATCACCACTATCAAGGTATGAAATGGTTTAATTAAATCCACAGACTTAGGTATTTTGAATGCTTTTCTAAGAAAACTGTCACTTTTATGGCATATCTGTGAGCTTTAAAATTTGTGTTTTTTTATATGCATGTTGAAGCAATAACTAGATTATCAGGGCTACAGAAGGATACTCCTGGGAGGAGAACAACTTCAACCAGCCTTTTTGAAAATTCAGAATACTGATTCAAATGTTTTCTTTCATGAAAATAGACCTAAGACAGAAGTCCAACTACTATGGGGACTATGATATACTGTACCACCAAAACCCTCATGCAAAAGTACACGAACTGGCAAAGGATCAGATTGACCCAAGCACCTGTGACCATGAGCATGACTGAATAAATGTAAAATGCATCCATAAATGGGGTACAACTATCAAAAATAATTTGGTACATTTACTGCTAACTTGGACAAATAACTGCAGTAACTGACAGCTGTAGAAAGCAAGCTGTAGGACAGTTTGCATAGAGATTCTATTTTATGAAACAAAAGCATAACTGTACAGGTTGGGGGCGAGGGCAGAGGCTGGGGTGGGGGATAGAAGCAGGTATAAAATCTAGACGGATGAGCAACAAACTCAGGGAATTGAGGAGGAGGGAGACAAAAGACTTTCTTGTTTAGAAAGACAAAAGATTTTCAATGTGCTTCCGCACTGTTTGAATTTGTTTCAAATGTATACGGCTTTCATGATGACAAATGCGATGCGAAAGTCAGATTTTAAAAGCACAAGGAATAATGGTAATTGCTAAGATGGCCATGTGTGCATGGACTCCTCTGGAGGGCGCCCATGAGGGGGCTGCTTCCTTCCACCCTCGGCCAGAGCCCAGCAGGTGCTGGTTCACTGGAGGGGTCACTGCTCCCTGCAGGGAACGAAGTGCACAAAGGAGTGAATGGTCCCCAGCTCTAAGGCTCTCAAGCCCCTCGCCTCTTTCCATATACATTCTGCCACAGGACAACTGTTTTGGTGAGAGGGTGAATAAAAAGGACTGTCTTCCACTTTTCAAATTTACATCATAAATTGTTGAATCAAAAGAGTTTACAGTGGGGGACTCTGCTAGGCTGGGCCAGGCAGATTGCAACTTTGAGCCCAGCCTGTCAATTTAATGACTGTATCAGAATAAAAAAAAAATTTTTTTAAAGGGGCTGGTGATATAGTTAAGAGCAAAAGCCCTGGGTTCAACCCCTACTACTGGAAAAAAAAAAAAAAAAAAAAAAAAAAACCTTCATCGTTTGGAACCTCCTTTTAATAGCGGCTATCAAAATTTATATTCTCATTAGTCAACATTTTATGCTGACATACAGGCCTTGATAAAGACTCTAAAAATTCTTAATGAGAAAATTCCACAAGGAGGAGAGAAAGGAACCCTACTAAATCCAAAACAGCCTAAAATACTGTGGCCACTTCAGTCATCAAGAGAATCACAGGTAAAATAAACTTCCAACTTGTGGTCAAAGTTGCTAATGAAAATAATTTGACAATGACGCCCAGCAGCAAAGGGACTACACACTCACTTACTGGCATGCTGCGCAGGCCACAGCGGCTGGCCACGCTGCAGGTACGGGCGAAGCCACTTTGCAGCCAGACCAGGGGAAGATGGGTTCCCTGCTTCCAGACCATTGCATTTTCATGAAGAGCTGGAAATCTGGATTTTCATACAAAATCTACCAATTTTTAAATGTTAGCCACTCATTTAAAGGTTGTAAGATCTGCAAACACTGGACAAAATACATCTGCAGGCCAGAAGCAACCAGGGAGGAAGGAGTTCGCAGCCTCTGTCTGAAGATATCTGCATACTTCTAAATGGCTAATTTTGTTCAGTTTTCTTCTCAGAAAGATGGAAGGAGGCAGGGAAATGGTATGAAACAGAGGAAAAAGCAAGAAAGGCGGTAAGTTGCTAGTAAAAAATATTTCTAACACACTTATGAAGATAACGGTACCTATCCATACCACATTTCAAAGAAATCACATTTATTTAGCTATACTATGTAGGGAAAAAATTTTTTAGCTGTTCATAGTATCTTTATTTGTAATAGTGAGAAATTGGAACCCACTCAAAGATCCAGCAGCTGATGAAAGGCTAGGTAAACGGCACAAAACAGTGAGAAAAGAATTTCTCAGGTCCAGAGTACAGAGTAACTCAGAGCACTGCTCACGATTTACTGTCAGTGAACCTATAAGAACGCAGTACTATGTATTACGTGTCTATCATAAAAACTTTAAATAAGAGCACCCACTGAAATGCTCCTCTCTGCCAGGTACTGTCCAGGCGTTTGGCACTCAGACTGCCAATGTGGGTCACACAGCCACTGGGCATGATTCCAACTAAGTCCTAGCTAGCAAACCTCCCTCAGAAACAAAATAGAAAAACAACAAAGAACTTAGGCTCAACATCATAAAACTGGGCTCAGTCATTCTTTCCAAAGCCAAAACAACGGATACATTTGTACTAATGATACTATCTGGACATAATTAGCAATTCAGAGTACTTCCCTTACATGTCGTCTCACTTACTCATCACAGTCTTTAAACTGTGCAACCCGGGCTCTATCTCTTGTCCAAAGTCTTCTTACAGCTACTGTGAACAATAACATTTTTTTTAAAACAACGATGATGCTAGCAGATACTAGATACTTGGTATTTTCTACAGGCAGGGCTAAGCATATTTCATTTCATTCTCTTTTTTTCATTTTTTTTTTTTTTTTTGGTTTTTTTCCGGTACCGTGAATTGAACTCACGACCTTGCGCTTGCCAGGCAGGCGCTGTGCCGCTGAGATAAATCCCCAGCTCCTCGTTTTATTCTCATAGGAGCCTTTGGGCTATTTCTATTGCCACCCTGCTTAGAGATGAGGGCACTGGGGCCTACAGGCCTGGGTGGTCTGTCTTTAAGTACCTCATGTGCACAGCTGACTGCTGAAGCCGTGCTGCTTCCACAGCGTGAGGCTGAGGTGCCACAGCCCTTTGAAGAAGGCCTCTTGGGGGCCACTTGTGCTTGAAGCTCATTTCAGTTTGCGGCCGGCAAGTGAACCTAGGGCCTGGCTAACATTCCCCTCGTCCTCCCACACTGTCTACTTTCCCTACTTGGTCAGCAGCCATTTTTAAGTTTTTATTTTTCACACTCAAAAACAGTGTGAGTCACCTGGAGCTCGGCCAGGTTGGCCTTAGAGGGCCCTGGTGGCCTGCTGAGATGCCCTGGAGAACTGGCTTCCACCACTGCTGAAGTCCAGATAGGATTTTCACATCACTGTGATCAGAAGGGATCTGGGAAGAGTCCTGATAGCCGCAAGTCTGTAAGGTAGTCACTGCGGTATCAAGATCGGGGAGGAGAAAATATTTACTTAGCCAAGAGCTATGATACATTTATTACTCAAAGTGGCATAGTAGACCCCTGAGAGGAGATACAGCAAGGTGATAAGTTATGCAAGAAAAAACATTCCTCAAGAACAACACACATACCCATGCGGGCACACAAACCGAACAAGGAGCAGTTGCTCTGGGGCGATGACTTCAGGGTCTCCTCTACCCTTCTGTGAAGCCCAGAGCCCTGTCTGGTCCAAGGTGCGGCAGAGACCACAGGCCAGGACCAGGCAAAGACAAGGGCAGCAGCACACAGGTCATTGTGACCCGTCACGGGCAGTCACCTCAGAGTGTGTGCAGGCCAGTACCAGAGGAAGGGCAGCAGGCTCTGTCCTGGGAGGCAAAGGGGTCCCTTTCCTTACAGAAGGGCAGCAAGGGAGCAAAGGGAGAAGACAGAGCCATGCACTAAGTCACAGTGTTTCCTTAGCACCGCTGGCTCTGATGCAGAATGGGGAGGCGAGACTGAGGGCTGAACCCCAGGCATGCAGCCAGGTGGCTCCAAGAAGAGAAGAGCCCAGGGTGCGCCTTTATGGATTTAGCCAGGACTCCCATCATGCAACGGGCCAGGAAGTATGGTAGAGGAGGAGGCAGTCTTGGGCTGCCGGCCTCTCTGGGTGGGACACCAATCTAGAGTCCGAGGTACGCCTGCTGGCCTGGTATTTACAGGAGCTGAAGCAGGGGGGCAAACATTCATCAATCTATCAACCATGCAAATAAACGTGAATGTACCAGGCACACTAAAGAGCAGGGGGATGGGCTGCCGGAACACATGGTAGAGGACCAAGAATGGGCAAGAGCACACTCCTACAGGCCAGCTCCTGGACCAGCCCTGCTCTGCGGAAACCCTACTGCTCTGGGCCTCAGCTTCCCTACATGGTGTCTCTGCAATAAAGATGAACACTAAGCCCCTAATGTGAAGCAGTTACTCCAGCACTACGGCTGGCAACACCTGACACAGGGTGAGCAGTCAATCAGCAGATAATCCTATGGGAGAGGTAACAATGAAACCTAGCTTCGTATCAGGGAAGTCAAGGAAGGCTTCCCCTGAAGCAGCTGAGGTTTGAAGGGTGAAGAGGCGGGAACCAGGCAAACCCGGAGGTCAATGCATTCTGGGCAGAGGAAGAGCTGTGGAAAGTCCCTGCACAAGAAGGCCGCTTCATATGCATTTGCAGGCAAGGAAAGCAGTTCCGTGAGCCTGCTGGGGCACCCTGGTTGCAGCTCTGTGCTCAGAAGGGCTCTTGAGAGAAATGTTTCCAGCCTACTGTGAGCCCCCAAATAAAAGCTGCATTCTTGCCACAACTTCCCAGTTCAGTGGCAGAACCAGGAAATGAAGACCATAGGTATCACACTGACAGCCCAGATAAAAACAGAATGTATTTGCTATAGACTCCTGCACTGTGCTGGTTCCCACTGGGGATGTGGATCTGCGATCCCCGCGTCAGAGCCTCTTCCCATTCAGTTACTCAGTACACATTCACTGGGGATGTTACAAGGTCCCAAGTGAAAATAAAAATGCCCTTTGCATCTATTTCCATAGAGAACCATGAGAGCCCCTTATCCTCCAGCCCAAAGCACCAGCATTCTCACCTGGACTGTGAGTGGACCTTATTCCTGAGAATCCCTTCATGGATTATTTTACATTTTCAATTACAATTATTAATCCATCAGCAAGAGCAAAAAATTAAATTAATTGAAAATTAAAAGTCAGAGGCAAAAAAATATAGAAAGGTGAAGTACCTGAGGTCCCAGTGCACTGAGACACACAACAGGTAGCCACAAATTCAAGCCTAGAACCACCTCTCCTGCACTCAGACCTGAGTAGTGTGCTGGCCTCACCAAACTCGATGGCCAGTGAACCCCCAATCCCAAGTATATTTGGTCACATTATAAATCTGTTGTTTGGCTGCACGAACAGCCTTTGCTATCTTCACTCACTTAGCAAACACTTCACGAGCCAGGTGCACTGTGCTGGCACCGGGAGCACAGATTGTGAGTGTGTGTGTGTGTGTGTGTGTGTGTGTGTGTGTGTGTGTGTTCTCCACCCTAAGGAGCTCAGTTTACTGAGCTTAACTGATAAGTAAGTCAACAGCTCCTCTGATAGGTGCTTTGCAAAGAGACCCACGCAGGTTGTTCTGGGAGGCAGGAGGAAGGTCACTTCCAGGTCACAGAGAGAGGTTGGGTGTATGGAGGTTCGTAGAGGGAGGGGTACCGGGGAGAGCAAGGGGAAAATGGAACAGTGCCACCTCGTTGGGCAGCAGGGCTCAGGTCATTCCTAGGAGATGACCCAGCACTGGCAAAGGTCCCAGGGTTGGGGCTGGTGCTGGCTGGGCTGAGGTAGAAAATAGAGGCTTGAGAAAAGGCAGAATGAGGAAGGGGACCATGGGCCAGGTTATGGGAGGACCACAGGCTCCCTGAGGGGCTTGACTTTCCTCCTGAGAGCACTGAGGGGCCAGTGGAGAGTTTTAAGCAGAAGCAAATCATCCTGAGATTTGGGAGTTAGAAGCATCTTGCAGACAAGAGCATGCGGAGGGAACGAGGGAGAAGATGGGCAGGATACCAATTAAGAGGCTGTTGTCAAAAAAATCCAAGTGATGACTCCCAAATACAGGAATGAGAGAAGAGAAAAAAAGTGAGTTGACAAATCAGAAGATGGGTTGCTTAAGCCGTGTTAGCCAGCGGCATATGAAAGCTGAGGGAAAGGACAAGCCAAGGATGATTCCTGAAGCGATAGACCAGTGGTACCATAGGGAGCAAAGCAGCCTGCCCACAGCAGGGCGGAGTCGGAGGTGCACCAGGGTAGGAGGGCAGGCTGGGTGAGGTTCTGTGGAGAGGGAGATCTGGGAATTTCAGGACAAAGGAGAAATAGATGTGTTCACTGCGGAGAACACCAGGGATGACAAGAAAGGCATAAGGCAAAACCAAAGCTAAGGACAAAGAAAGGAGCACAGGGAAAGCAGGCTGCAGAGGCCTGGGAGGCTTGCAGGAACCAGGAGACAACAGAGCAGGTGACCAGGAAGGGAATGCTCAGCAGCCAGCCCTGAGCCCTCAGGAGGCAGCCGTTCCTGCAGGGGCAGCAGGCAGTGGCAGCCAGGCACAGAAATGCAAAGAAGGGCTGAGCAGACAAGTCGGTAGTGGCACCCAAGAGCACTGTCACAGTTTCCCTTGACAGGCTCACATCTCACTCGCTCTGCCTGAGAGGCCTTTTCTGATCAGCTACCTAATCTATCAGCCTCACATTCTCCACCCCTGACCTCACTTTCCTTCCCAACGTGTCCGTGCCTGACGTCACATTATACATCTAGTCTATCTGGAACACCTGCCTCACAATGACGGAGACTTTGTCTTGTGTCACCTCTGTAACAATGGTGCCAAGCGCAGTGCCCGGCACACAGAAGCTATGGATGCACTGCATCCCAAGTCACCTGGTTCATGTGGAACAACAGACAATTACTAAGCATAAAACAGACCACACTCCAGATTCTGTCCTAGGCATTGGGGATACAGTCAGAAGACAAGATGGAGCCTGGCTTTTGAGGCTTGAGGTTGGAGGTCAGCAAAGAAAAATACCATGCATTTAGAGAAAAATTACATTACAGTTGCCTTAGAGCTGGTACCGGAACCTGCCCCTTGCTTTCAAGTGCTATTACCTGTCCAAGTCCAAGGCTGCCACCTTCTCCAAAAACTAAAGGACAATTTTACAGGGGAAACAGTTACATTAATTGTATAAGGTTTGCTCTGAGACTTCTCAAATTTCTTTCACCCTTTTAATAGACTCCTAAGAGGTGGAAACAACCACTAGAGACTTTTAATAATTAACCTAAAGGGTCAATCTACCTCTACATAAGTAGAAGGAGAAATTCCAAACATAAGTGAGAGAAAACAGGGAACAGGATAAACCAGGGGTCATATATGCTGGGTTCAAATCCCCTGTAACCTAGGGCAGGTTGTTTGGCCTCTTAATGACTTGATTTCCTTATGGCTAAATGGAAGTACTAAATCTCCCATGTAAGTAGTTGCAAAGATGAATGAAATGATGCACACAGAGTACTTACCACTGTGCTCAGTGCCCAATAAGTGTGCAATCAATGGTGGCTGAACAGTTATACCTACTGCTTCCCCCCACCCCCCACTTCTGTGGGATTGAACCCAGGGATTCATGCATGCTAGGCACATGGTCTACAAGTGAACAACATCCCCCAGCCCTCCTTTTATTTTTCAGTTTAGGACAGAGTCTTGCTGAGTTACCCTGGCTGGCCTCGAACTTGCAATCCTCTCTCTTAGCCTCCCAAGTAGCTGGGACCACAGGTATATGCCACTGTGCTGGCTACACCTGTTGCTTTTATTGTTAGACCTCTAATTGCTACATTTATAGAAACCAAGTAAAAAGCTATTTAGAATTCAAACCACAGAATGTACATTTGAAATACTCAGATCAAGAATTGATAGGTAGTTGAATGATTTGAGGAACTGTCTCAAATCCCCCACACATGTACAGACTCTATAATAAGTTTATTTCAATATTTGGTCCACTCCATTGTCTCCTCCAGTTTATGCATATGGAACTATTTCCCCAAAGGAATGCATCTTGTCTCATGGCAAAAGTCCAAAATGGGTTGGATTCTGTGGCGCAAGATGTGGCGGAGTTATGAACACCACACCTCCAGGGGCGCCTAAGAACACAATCACAAGCCCAGTGTACACACGAACTCCAAACACAACTTGGCTCCAAAGAAGGCATGAGGACTGGTCACAGCTTGCTTTGCCTGTCTCAAAGCTAAAGAAAAGCTTATTCTGACATGCAAATACCTAGATCTTACTGGTTTCCCTTCTTTGGCTACCCAAGCTCTCCATGAGTGTGGTCTATTTTAGGGACATCTCCATTCTTTAGCTACCCCGTCATCTTCCATGGCTGGGATTCGGTTCTCCACGGCCCTAGGGCTCTTCTACCTCCTTCCTCTCATCCCAAAGTCAGGCAGTTTCCCCAGGGCTCAGCCCTCTGCTCATCCTGGGGAGGACTTTAAATTACAGCTTCCATTCTACATCTCCATACTTCATCTTCTCAGTCCAGGCTTCAGCCCTGCCTTTCCAGTCATCTAGTGGACACTCCCATGAATGAGTCACTGTCACCTTGAATTCAGCATTTCTAGAACCAGATGCCTCAGCCATCTCTTTCCATCCCAACATCCATTTTTCTGTCAATGATACCCACACAAATCACCAAGCTTGAACGTTCACCTTCTTTGACTCCTGTCTTTAAAGTCTAACAAGCCTAAATATCTGACTGGTTCTTCCTTTGCAATATTTCTTCTACCAGTCATTTGCTTTCATTAGCCACATGAGTCATGCCTAGGTTGTTGCTGCTTCCTTCTAACAAGGTCTGGTGCCTCTTGCCCAGCGAGCAGATGAATGTTCCTAAAACACTGTTGTCTTATGTCTTTGCTCAGAATAACTTCAATGAATTCTTATTGCCTTCAAGATAAAATCTGAGTGCCTTGGCACTTAGTATTTAGAAAAGGAGTGGGCAAACTGTAGACCACAGGTCAAATCAAGCCCACCACCTGTTTCTGTAAATGAAGTTTTCTTGGAACACAGGCATACCCATTCATTTATGTATCATCTATGGCTGTTTTCATAGTAACTGTGAGGTCACATGGCCTATGAAGCCAAAAACATTTAGCATGTGGTCCTTTACAGAAAGTTTGCTGACCCTGAGCCAGATTAATCAGAAGTCAGAATACCCCAGGAAACACCCTACTGTTGCCCGTGAGTCCTGTGGGTGAAGCTTTTGCTCCTGTGGGCCTGCTGCACCCACTTTTGTTACATGTTATACCCATGTTCTCAAGCACAGAAAATCTTACTTTACTTTCCTACGACTTTTGCAATCTATGGTTTCCTTCAAAACAGCTGCACCCATCCCTGGACCCTGAGTTCTTCTCTTGCTTCCATCTCTGCATGTACCACAGAAACCTACAGTGAGACTCTACTTCCCCTGTTTAACCTTCCAGCCCATACTACAGGCTTCTCCAGGGCCCAGTAACCTCCACAGAGCACTTGCTAATGATAGCTACCTTGTCCTTCATTGCAAATACCAATCCTTGATAGCACAATTTGGTAAGAAGATAGCATACAAACTTACCAATGATGGCCTAGGATTCCACATTTGAAAAGATGTTGGGTCCAAAAGCATGCACTCTTGCCAGTACCACCTAAAAGCCAATGAAATAAGAGTTTAGCTTTAAAAGAGAATATTTATACATTTTAAACAATTCATAAGACACACTAAGGTTTGACTGGCCATCCTTTTAGTATGTTCATCTCTGCTTCTTTGCCTAGAAAACCCCTGCTTGTCCTTGAAAACCACTAGGTAGTCTTTTCTCAGGGCCCTCACCAGTGTCCCAAGCAGGTCAGGGATTCCTCCCTCCATTTAGTTCCCATGGAACATGGTGACATACTGAAGGAACATATGGCACATGGTGGCAGAATTTCTTGTTTAGCAACAGGAGTTTCTAGACTGTGGGCTTTCCAAGCGAAGAGACCTGTGAACTCCACCTTACCCCTTACCCCCACTGAATAGTAAGAACATTGTGGGCATTTATATATGGTCCTTAACAAACATTTGTAAAACTGATGGAAAAACAACCTGCTTAACCCGTTAACATATACCAGGGTATCTAAAACTTCTGCTAGGCCACAATTTTCACCATAGAAGGGATTGCCTCAACCCCCACTGCTCTGAATAGGCAATGGCTCACCAGGAAGGATTAATGAGATTAATCTAAAAGCGCTCCTTCGCAATGCTACTGCCCTGAGCAGAAAGCTTCAAGGCTCCCAGACTCTAAGAAGGCAAGCTCAACTCTGCAGCCAGGATGCCAGGCCTGCACCAACTGGCCTCGCCTGACTTGGCAGCCTCAGCTTGCCTGGGTTCCCCAGTGAATCCTGCCATCCAGACACACAGGCTGCTAGCCAGTCCCCAAACACACAGTCCCCTCACGGCACCCCCTTGTTGGATAGCTGCCCCCACTTTTCTCCACACTATCTCCCTCTCCTGACGCTATTCATTTCAAACAGGGGACCCCAGGCCAAGTTCATAGTGGGGCCACCAAACTGTGCCTTTTCCTCACCATTTCTATAGCAAGATGCATATGACATAAAATGTGTAATAGTAACCATTTGTAAGCATGCAGTTTGGTAGTATTACATGTATCTATGTAGTTGTGAAACCATAACCACCACCATCTCTCCCCAGAACCCTTCTCATCTGCAAAAGGAAGCAATAGGTATTAAATAATAACTCTCCCTTCGCTCTTGTCTGGCACCAATAAGTTTCAGTGAAACAAAACAATGAAGAAATAAAAACACACATAAATCAGACTCAACTCTCCCTCTCCACAGAAGTGCTCCCATGGTACTATCTTCACATCTTTCTCAGATTTATTTCAATCTTAAATGTTTTTTTTCTTGGGTGGTGGTGGTGGTGGTGGTGGTACTGGGGATTAAGCTTTCACAACAAGGCTTTCACATCCTTTTCGTTTTTTTTTTATTTTGAGACCAGGACTCACTAAGTCTCTAAGTTTTCTTGCTGGTCTCAAACTTGTGATACTCCTGCCCCAGCCTCCCAGAAGGCTGGAAGTATAGGCATGTACCACCATACCCAGTTGAAATGATTTTTACCTCTCTATTTCTCTCCCTCTCCCTCCCTTGCACAATTATATTCTCCTTCAGGACAGGAACTATGAATCATCTGCAAAGTGAGGCTTAGGCCTCAGTGCATGTATCTGCCTTGTTCTCCATGTTGCTAGATCCACTGCACATGTTTTACACCTCACCTTGCAGCATGGGGCAGCAGTTAATCATTCCCTCTTGCTCAGCTACTCTCTTTGTCTGGCTTTAGGGATAGTACTCTTTCAGTTTCCTACCCACATCACCGGCCACTCCTCCTCTTCACTTCTGCCTCTCCCCCTTCAATGTGGAGACCCCGGGCTTACCTCTGTTCTACCTTTCTCCTATCACTGCCTCAGTGATCTCACCTAGTTCATAGATTCAGTGCTGACAATGCTCACACCCAGATTACTCTCCAAGCCTGGACCTCTCCCCTGAGCTCCTGACCGGAAGATCCAACTGCCGGTGTCATATCAGAAATCAACCAGACAGAAGTGCTGTGGAGGCCAGAGTACTATCTCAAAACATCTGTGCAATGCAGACCCCTGACCTTGCCCCAGAACAGCTCCCCCCAGGATCTCATCCATCTCAGTTTCAGACACCATTCTTCCAGTTGCCCAGGTCAAAAGAGCAAGCGTTGCTCTCACTCCTGTCTTTCACTCACATTCCATGTCCGATCCTCACCACAACTGGTTTTCACCTCCAAAATGTATCAAGAATGTGAGCGCTCTGCACCATCTCCACCATCACCACCCTAGATTGTTGCAACAGCCTAATGGGCTCCCTGCCTCTACCCTTGCTGTTGCTCCTACCTCCCCCCATAGTCTATCAACAAAGGAAGAAATCTGTGACAATATGAATTTCATCATGTCATTTCTTTGTTCGAATCCCTCATAAGGATGACAGCAGAGCTGGGCATTTCCAAAATACACCTACAGGCGCTGGGACAGGCTGTAGAGCAGGGGGGTCTCTAGGCCACCATCCACCCCCATCCTCCTTCCTCGGCTGGCAGTCCTGGCATGATCTTCTAGTATCTGATTTTTCATAGAAAGGAGACTTTTTATAAGGAGGGAAATGCAACCCCACCACTTTCCTTTCCAGCTAGGGTACCACGTGAAGCCATAAAATGTGGAACACACCATCATTTAATTACCAGTGTCCAAAACTGCAGCCAGCCTTCCAGAAGACATCCCTGTGCCGGTGCCAGGGAACCTTCCAGCCTCCACCTGGCCACCAAGTCTTGTCTGCCTAATGTCCTTAGATCTAATCCCTCTCTTTCAGCTCACTGGTGCTGTCAGCTGGAGCGGGTGCATACAAATACAATCACTCATGCCTCTCCTTAGCTCAAGTCTCTGCAGCTCTCCCTGCAGCTCTAGCCATAACCTTCTCCAGTCCTTCTCCTTTCAGCCACCTCTAGCCCCTTGTTTCCAACCACAACCCCATCAGTGCTGGAATAATTTTAATACACCTAATTTAGGAAGCTCAGGCTCCCTATGCTAATTATTGTTATTATCAACTCAAGGCCAGTGGGTCAGACTAACTTTGAGGCCCTGGCAGGGTCACTGGTAGGGCGACACTTCGGAGAGGAAGCGGCTGAATGGATATTTACATGTACAAACCCTTCCGGCAGAAATCGGCCAACCCTTAGGTAGTGAGACTCAAGAGCTGCCTAAGAGTTCCCAGTAAATTGCCAGGCGATCAGAGAAGCGCGACAAGTGGTGGCAGCGGTGACGAGGAGTGTGTGCGGAGTCTGCGGAAAAGTGCTGCTGCAGAGAGCACCACCCGAACGAGGAGAGACACTTTGTGCCTTTTAAGAAACAATTTTCGCAGCAAAGCCGAGGAGAGAGAGAGGCTTCTTACATCATGGGGACAAGGTAATAGGCTGTAAAAATGGAACTCACATAAACCACACACAGAGCCCACATGGGCCCAATTTTCCAGGAAAAATAACGATTGCCACAGCATTCAGGTGGGGGAAGTCACACTTGTGTCGCAGCACAAAAAACAGCTTTCGAAAGTCATTAGGCTGCAGAATAGCCGCCCGGTCTGCCAAATTAGCAGAGCGGGCTCTCACCTGCCCCCTCCTTCTCCAGAGGAGGCGACAGCCCACGGGAGCTCCAAGCCTGTCCTCCCCCACAGTGCGCAGCGCCACAGGTCAGGGGAGGCCCTGTGGCCCTTTCAGCTCTCTCCTCGGGCCAGATGGCCTCCCGGATGTCCCTCCCTGCACCCCCTGCAGCCCTGGCCGCGCTGGCAAACACCCCTGGAAGCTCTCCTGTAGCCCTCGTAGCTCTCACCGGAGTCCTCACCCTCACCTCTCAGCTCCATCTCATCACCATCTCCGCTCTCTTCCTCCCCTGCACCCCTCGGTGTCGACATCTACACCTCCAAACATATGGTCTCTGCCCACATTTCCGGTCCTACTGTTCCATCCTCCCCCACCCCTAGGCAGGACAGCCTCACAGTTGGCAGCCCAGGTCCCTGCGCCACCTGAATGTGTGGATTAAATGATAATAAATATAAGGCATTTAGAGCTATACCTGGCACCTGCCACACTCCAGAAAACTCCAGCTATGAGCCTCGACCAGTCTGTCAACCGAGTCCCACACGAGGCCCTATGCCCTTCCACCTCCACCTCCTCTGCACAGCCCTCTTTATTTTGCCGAGAACGTGAGCCTGTCCTTCAAGGTGCTGACAAAATCAAACACCTCCATAAAGCCTTTCTTCACTCCCACCCCCCATGGGATGGCGTTTCCTGCACACCTAACAGAATGAGCTTGATTTCTCAGAGGTCCCTCTTCTTCTTAATGTCCTTTGAACAATCATGAGCTTTTAACTTCTTCGCATCCTTCCCTCTCCCTAGTCACGAGCTCCTCAGAAACAAGAGGGTGGTGGGTTTTTTCTCCTCAAGTGTTTATCCCCTGTAACCTTATATGGCATAAGGACTCAGTAAACATTTGCTGGATTAAACTGAAATGCAAAGCCGAGAGCCAGGCTCCGCCTAAGGAACCAGACACTGAAACATTAACAAGGACAAATCGACAAACCGGCAGGTCAGAGGAAGTCCTCCCAACACCCTAAAGCCAAGCTGGCTCAAAATGGTACCAGGGTCCAACTCAATGATGTCTGTCATTTCCTAATGACCAACGAAAAGCCAAATCCTTCAGCGAGAGAGCAGCCTGCTTCCACTGCTTCGGCACTGACAAGCTCACTCTCACTTAAGGAGATAGGGTTTTTTCCTCCGAAATCCTGTTAGGTTTTCCTTATTTTAGGGCATTCTTAAAACATCCTTAAGAAGGGATCACTGTTTATTTTACTTCATTATTGTTTTAGAACAGACTTTAGAATAGTACTGGGAATGGAAGTCAGGACCTCACACTTGCAGGGCAGGCGCTGTGCTACTTAATTATATCCCCTGCTCCTTCATCACTGTTGTAAATCAAAGCATCAGATGTAGGGATATAGAATTCCTCAGTCATCACAAGTATACTGCTCCTTACGCACGTTCCACTTAGGAACGAATAAATCATGAACTGCTTGTACACAAACAGCCTTTCATTTGCACCTAAAATCACATTACTGTTACCCTGCCTCTTCATTCATGGAAGATACAACAAAGACAGAAGTACTTTTTCAACATATATTCACAATATCCTTCTTAAAAAAAGAAAAAACCTGATTATCTATGGAATGTTGGGCCATTGACATTAGCTAGATAAATGCCAACTTAATGAAATGATTCCATAATACACAAAGATGGCTTAATGTAGCATCAGCTGGAAGAGCAAAAATTAGAAACAATCTAAATGCTCTATAACCAGCTCACGGCTTGCTGAAGACATTTCCTCAACAGAATATTATGCAGCCATCTTAAATGAGCTGGGGAAACCAGGGACCACAGGGGGCGGGGAAGGATGAGGATACATCGTGATGAGTGAATTGGCAGAAACTGAAGGCGTCCCTGAGTTCATGCCGTCTGGGCTGTCCCAGCTGGGGCAGGGTAGACCCTGGGTTTGAGGTCAGGACAGTTAAGAGAAAGCCAAGGAAACATCTCCAAATGGCCAAAGAACCTGGCAGTAGCCATGGAAATGAGAACCCTGGGCCCTGGACAGGGCACCCACTTAGGAGCACAGGACGGGAGATGGAAAGGCGCTATGAGGCCAAGATCATTTCCAGAATTCCATCCCCAAACAGGCAAGGGGCGAGGAAGAGGACTCACCCTAGATCTGCAGCAGGAATCTGTCCCTGGATGCAAGAACAATTTTCAAAGCCTGCAGACAGGCATTTTCAAGGCTTGTTCTCTCTATAGCATGGTCCCTGGGACAACTCAGCCCTTCCCAAGTCTCCAAGGCCAATCCTGACTCCAGGCAGGAGGGATGCAGTTTGCTTGCTGCTCACCTGGCTGATCAAGGAAGAGAGGCCCAGGAGGCTGAGGGTGTTAGCCAAGGGCCCTGACTCCTTAGTCCTCTGCACTGGGCCGGTCTAGCTGCGCCTCTCCTACCCCGAGGGGGCCATGACTTGTCTCTGAGTGCGCAACCTCTGAGTGTGCCATGCAGGACCCTCAGGATGGCTCCACTTCTGGGAGGAAAATCACTCCACAGACCCCTTGGTTCCCACTCTACCCCATAAAGCCCCAAGTGTGGATCCCTCTTGCC
Organism: Chinchilla lanigera; assembly: GCF_000276665.1. NCBI lineage: Eukaryota > Metazoa > Chordata > Mammalia > Rodentia > Chinchillidae > Chinchilla > Chinchilla lanigera. The sequence continues at coordinate 28,672,123 of NW_004955414.1, read as the reverse complement.
AAATAGAAGAGGTCAAAGTTATTGCCTTGGCTTTATGGTTCTCTTTCAAGCAAACCACCCACCATTCCATGGCTCCCAAGGTACTCAGTCCCACCCCAGCTTGAGCAGGGGCTCCCTCCTGCTCTGGATAAATGCCAACATTTATCAACAGAATATTATTCTGTTGCCACCAAGCTCCTTACAGGCCAGATCACTCCCCTCTCCTCATCCCTTCTCCACACATACTCCATACACTCTCTCCCCTGAATGGCCCCAACCCCCCAGAGCCTCTACAGCCAAAGGGCCAGACTCTCCCCTGCAAAACAATAAGGCCACCTACATGCTATCCTCCAAGGCACTCTGCTCCCCAAAATTTGGGGGTTGTCGAACTGCTTGGAAGGAGGGGACAGATACTAGGCAGTGATACCAGAGCAGGACCACTCCTCAGGATCCTGGTAGATGGGGAAGCTCATCCCACCTGCCATGGCTGCCCAGCCCCTACACTATGCGCGGACTGGTGCCTGAGATGCCACCGGAGCAGGGCAGTCCTTCCTGGCTGCACTTCGGTTGGGGACAGGGAGCAATGAGAGCCAAGCTGCACTGATGCAGCATGCGGAGTGCTGAGCAGAGAGAAGGAAGAGGTAAAGAGGGACGAGAACAGAGGTGCTGGGTGCTCCGTCCAGCCTGAGAAGGGGCAGGGAACGGCTCAGAGACGGTGGGAGCACAGCAGGGCTAGCACATGACAGGCTCACGGTGCAGGCAGGCTAGGGCCCAGGGATACATGGCCAGGGCAGCAGCTGAAGGCCCAGCTGTGTCTTGCCCTCCCTCATACCCACCAGCAGAATCCACTCCAGCGCTGCACCCAAGCCAGAATAACTGCCTCCTACCCCAAGGCCCAGCTCCCCTCCTGGCCTCCCCGCCTCAGCCCACAGGCAGCCAGAGAACCCTTGAAAACACAAGGCAGATGCTATTGTCTTGCTCTCCACACTCCAGTGCCTTCCCATTACACCAGGCACACCGGAGGCTCTGCTGACGCTGAGTGCAAGGGGGACTCCCTCATCTTTGTCCTGGCTCGCTCTGTCTCAGGCCAGCCAAAGGACTGCTCCTTCCTTTCCTCCTCAGTGGAGGGAGATGCCCCATGCTGAGGGGGCTCTGCCAGCCAGAGGGGCTCAGCCACACCGAGGCCAGGCTGCGTGCTACCCAGTTACAACAGGGGGGGGGGGAGGAGCATTCAGATGAACCAAAGAGAAATTTATGGATTAAGCTTTGAAAAAAATAAAATTGCAAAGGAAAATTTTTCATTAAAAATACTGAAAAACAAAAATAAAATTACATAGATAACATTACTTATGCCAGAGCAAGCCGGCTGTGCTTCACTACACCGTGGCCAGACCCAAGGAGGTCTGCAGATGTGCCGGCTGTCATGACTGTGGCAGGCGCGTTCCAAATGGGAGCAACGGCACCCCGAGGCCAAGCTGCACCTGTGTCCCCAAAGCTCCCGACCACAGTCCTCTGGTGGTCAGGATGGGGTCTGGGCTGCTTCAGGACACACAGCCGCAAGCAAAAGGCCCCCCGGCCAGTTCTGACTGTGAATGTGAGGGATGTACACAATAACCACATCCTTCTCTGCATGCTGAACACAGCAAAGCCCAAGTCATCTCGGAAGCTGGGAAACACTATGAGACTAAAACCACCAGCGACTGGGGAAAAGAGAATACCTTTCCGAAGGATCATTCCCACCCTCAAGGGCCAAATCTGGGTCCTCTGAAGGACCCATTTCTACAGACACAGGCAAGATGTGGACTCTTTAAGGGAAGGGCACACCAACCAAAGAATGGGAGGAGTAACAAGCCCCTTCCCCTCCGAAGAAACTTGCGAGAAGTAAATGATCACAGCAAGAGTGACTGACTCTGGTAAAAAGTCACAGCTCCTGGGTGGGAGAGTGAGGAAGCTCTAAACGCCAAGCAATTCCTCAGACCCCTTCAGGAGATGAGTAACAGGAAATGTTTCCTTACTGTATCAAACAGCCATGAGACATGCTTCAAGGCTTTGCTCCTTGCAAAGGAAGCTGAAAGGGGCTGGAGCAGCAACATTGTTCATTGAAGTTTGTGGGCCATGCTGTGTCTCCATGGAGTTAAGGTCCTGAGGGCTTCCAGAGATGAGGACGTGAAGAACAGGACCGATGGCCAAGCCTCAGGACCTGACAGGGAAGTCTGAAAGATTCAGTGTGGATGTTCAAGGAAATTTCTTGAGTTTGCCTGCCAAAAGCTTTTTGCATCATCTAACGTCCAGCAGACATAAAGGTCCCATGAGTGCTGGTGATCAGAGTCTCACAAAGGGCAATAAAGGTAAAATCGTCTCAGCATGGGCAAAGGCTGAAGTCTGAGCCACCAGGAAAAGGACTGAGTACTGTGATATGAGAAACTGCAGAATTAATTAAAAATAGTTCCCTGAACGTAACAGCCAATATCCTAGCTAGACTTCATTAAAAGTTGAAAACCACAGGAAAGAAAATACAAGCTCACCTTGCGAGAAAGCTGCAGCACACAGGAATCTGGATGCCTACGTGCAAAGTGGGTCACTGCTCTTCAGAAGACAGGGGTGTTCACCTGGGGCAGGCCAGAGATGGGGTACTAGAGGGACAAGAGACCCAGCTTCTGGCTCACACCTTCTGCTTTTGATTCCTACCTGCAGGCCCTGAGGCGGCCCAAGCTGCCAGAGGAGGCGGGGATCAGCCTTCCCTAGAGGCTCCTTGATCACTGGCTCCTCCCCACCAAGGCTCAAGGACATGGCCAGAGCCAGGCTCTGGAATCAGAGACTTAGTTCCTATCCCAACTCTGGTCCTCTTGCGCCACTACAAACAGGCACTTGTCACCTCCTCTGGGCCCATTCTTACAACCTGCAATTATCTTCTTCATTGATTTCCTTGTTAACTGCCTCCCTCTCCAGTAGAACGAAGGCTCCATGCCAGCCTGGCTCATCAGTGCCCACAGCCCACATCTGGGACAGGAGCTGCCACACTGCAGGACTCAGCAGATGAATGCACAGCTTGGGAACTGTCTGGCCTCAAACGCCAAGCAGTCCCCTTCGAGAGCCACGCTTGAGTCCGCTCTGCCACGTGTGGATAGCCTGGTGCCCTCCCCAAAGTTCTGCAGGCAGGCTCAGTGTCCCCAGCCCTTCAAGGGTGCAGCCCCAGTCCCTCCTCTTTGCTCCATCCCAGGAGCACAGCTCATGAGGCACAGGGAAAGGACAGCAGTGCACTTCCTTCCGTTTAAGGCAACATCGGAGAGACGAGGCTACAGCCAGATCCAAGTCCTGAACATGCACAGTGAACATTAGAACTGCAAGGGGCCTGAGAGGACTGGGCACGGTCACCCTGTCACAGGATAAAGGAAGAGAGCCTCACAGAGGAGAGAGGACCTGAAGTGGCTGCAGTAGAGGCAGGACAAGCTACAGGAGGAGGGCTCCTCGGACACGTTCCCCAACACCCTGCAGGCCCACAGCTAAAATAAAAGACAACAGGAAACAAGGAGGTAAGATATTCTGCAAAAGGGAACAGGACTAAGAAATGGAAGGAGCAGGTAGAGGAGATAAGAAAGGAATGAAGACGTGTTATTTAAAAAAAAAAAAAATCTAAATTTTAAAAAAATACAAAAGGGGAGCTTGCTTTTCATAACGCATTCCTTGACACCTCAGTCAGGAACACGTCCAGAGCGCTCTGGGGTTACCTGAGAGTTTGTAGTCCAGGCCAGGTCTCCAAAAAAGAGTAATTCTAGATTTGGATTGGAAGTATTAATTTGCAGGACTAACTTTTAGTACCCTTTTATGACTATAAAAGTTATACAGGCTCAGTGTTAAAAACAGAAAAGCACAGAGTAAGAAATGAGAATAAAAATCACCTCTAATTCCACAAAGTGAGAACCGCTGTTAAATTTTTGGTGCGCTTTCCTCTTTCTATGAATGAGATTTTCGAAGAGCTGAGAGCACACTGTGAATTTAATTTTAATTCCTGCATTTTTTTCTCAGTAAGTCCTATCTAAAATACTCCATAGAGTTCCAAGAAAGAAGCTCATCCTCACTGAGCAAATTAAATAGCCAAATAATAGAAACCTTTCGTAAAGATTTTTAAAATTTTTAAAAAGCCAGGCATGGTAGTGCATGCCTATAATGCAAGTACTCTGGGAGGCTGAGGGAGGAGGATTACAAATTTGAGCCCAGCCTGGTCAACTCAAAAGGACCCTGTCTCTTTTTTTTTTTTTTTTTGGTTTTTCTCCGGTACCGGGAACCGA
>NW_004955414.1:28664398-28667755 GCF_000276665.1 Chinchilla lanigera | reverse complement strand
CTCACGACCTTGCGCTTGCCAGGCAGGCGCTTTTGCCACTGAGCTAAATCCCCAGCCCCAGGACCCTGTCTCTTAAAAAAAAGAGGCAGGGGAGGTGGCCAGGGAGGTAACTCAGTAGTACAACACTTGTCTGGCAAGCACAAGACCCTAGGTTTGATTCCTGGTACCAGGACAAAAAGCAAACAAACAAAAAAATCTAAAAAGGGCTGGGGATGTAGCTCAGTGCAAATAAATAAATAAATAGCAACAAAGTTCATAATTCCATTAAGCACTCATTTCCCTACCAAAATAAAGTCATTATTATTATGCTAGAAATATCCCATAACATATAAACATTAAGCTAACTTTTATATTCTCATCTTTTCCATAAATATGTATTGTTTTGAATAAGCCACGTTTTTTCAAATCCACAGATGAATTTTATAGCTGCCTCTTAATATTCTGAAGCAGGAAATCATATTTTGTTGGCCTTGGCAAGGTTTCACCTTCCAATCTGCAAGTGGTCCAAATCATTTAAAAATGACCAGTCCACCTTCACGGACTAATCATTACCTTCATTTCATCTTGTTACCTACACAGTGGAGGGAGCATGTGGCCTTACAAGGACATTCCTGTCTGGTGTCAGCCTGATGCCTTCCCCTCATGCGCGGTGGACACCCTATTTCAATGTGTGCCCAAGGGTGTGGTCAGTGGAGAGCACAAGACCCTTTCCTCTGGACATGAAGGCTATCTAGGGTCAAGACCTCCTTACCATGTGCACTTTTCCACCTTTTGTAATATTTCACACTCCATTCAACAATATGTGCCTGCCAGGCACTGGGCTGGACGCCTGGCACAGAGAATGAGTAACCCTGACAGTGTGCCTGCTTCCACGGAGCTGTAGTACACAGCCGCTGCCCCATTCATCAGCCTCACACTGTGCCCAGGGGCAGGAAAGGCCACCATGGTTAGCCCCCTTTCCTATCTGATCATGAAACATTCTCTGGAGTATTTCACCTCAGGCTAGCAGGTGGAAAGGTTACATCTAACCTAGGTCTCAGGCTCCTTGTCCCATGCTCTTCCTATAGTTAACTCACACTGGTGCGGTTCCTCATACTGACAAGGGAGCATCTCTTGGACTGTGTAGATTCCTTGCTGCACCTGGGTGCAATCTGTCTGCTTAGTGTCTGTGCAGTGAGCTGCCCTAGCCCCTAGCTGGCTGCATGTGCCCTGGTGCGTGTAGCTGCCTGGATTCTGATCCTTGACTCAGGCATCTACCTAGCTCCTCTCGCACCAGCTTGAACCTACTACTCACCCAGTCATTGCTACCACAAGAGTGGGTGGCTAGCTTCTGTCAGTGCTCCTTCTCCTTTCCATCCTTGGCCTCCAGCTAAAGACATATTCCAGCTATATATAGCCACGACTAAGGTCTGGCCACTGGTAAAAGAGAATGTGCTACTTCAGGGATGTGTGCCTCTGATTCTTTCCGTGGGAGAGGGTAAACTGCCTATACCTTCAGCCATTGAGTGGAAGCCACGTGTTGAAGATACCAGGCCTGGACCTTCTCCACTCTGAACTGGTACGAGAGACAGAAATCATCTTCCACAAGGTTTCAGCTACTGTGGGCCTGCAGATGTGTTTATTAGAGGAACGTGCCCAAGAAGCTCAAAAGAGATCAGTTCTGCATTCCCCTAGCAGTGCCCCCTGCCACCTGTTAAACTTTAAAGAAGATACTCAGATCTGTGTAAGCAAACGTTCCATTCCATTTTATTTCTTGGAAAACATTTTTAACAATGAAATCATCAGGACCTCAAAGATGATTTATGCTCAGGTCACAGGAAAAACTGACAGGACCCAGAAAAGCAAATCAGCCTCCTACAGAAACAGTAGGGGAGAATGACAACTGCGACCGGTCCGCTCTCTCTCTCAGCAGCTCACTCCATTCCTAGAAAAGGCACTGAAAGTCGAAATGATGCAAGCCAAGGCTAATGTCTCCATGGAAACTGTTATAATAGGAGCTTGTGTTCCTGACCAAGAACTTGATGGTCAACTTTTTCAAGGAATTATATAAACTCCATACTTTAACATCTGTTAAAGCCTTGATGCTTTTACAGGTGGAAAGGCTGTGGGCTCAGTAATACATCACAAAGGATACGCATGTGTCCTATACCATACGGAGTAAACACAAATCATTTAAACACAACAGTCATGTGGCATTCTATTCACTGACTCAGTGACGGTGCATAGCACACAACAGTTCACTTTACCAATTCCTACTGACTTCTAAATACAGTGAATGAGCACATGTATGAACATCTTCAGTGGAGAAAGCAAACAGAAAACTTGGGAAGAGAGTGGAAGTTACACTCAGAAAAACAACACCAATGCCCTGGCTCTGCCAGGTGACCAGCTGTGGCTTCCTGGACAGAAGCTTAAACTCTCAAGGCTCCTTCCCTATCCACAAAAGGGCATTTCAAAATTCCTGTCTCATAGGATTGTGATGAAGACTAAATAAGGCACTGCATATAAAAACCATCCTGTAACTCGCACAGGAACATTAAATGTCAGTGTCTGGAAAGGCTTTTGCAAGGCGATTCTGAAGAGCATCAGCCTGAGACCCTAGAGCAGACTACATTCTGCCCAGCGACTCTTGGAAAAAATGGACCGAGAGTAATCTCTTTGCTGTCATTAAAATTCCTCCATATGCATTAGCTGGCAAGAGTTAGTCTTTCTGCTGCACTCATCTTTGGCATCCATTTGCTCACTAGCCAGAGACAGAGCTGTCAGCAGGCTGGCAGTCATGGGCTGTGAAGCAAAGAACTCTGTAATCTCAGCATTCTGGGAAGCTGAGGCAGGAGGACTGGGAGCTTGAGCCCAGGCTCAGCAACTTAATGACTTACTGAGACCTTGCTTCAAAACAAGCAATAAAAATGGTCTGTGTGAACTCAAAAGTGAAAAAGGAATAAAAATGCAGTGATCTGAGGCTTCGGGTAGTAAGACATCTATCCACCAAAAATGTGTTCTAAAGACTCACTGCACTGTCAGAAAGCTCAAAGTTGAGGCAGACAGGATTTTAGGGTGTCAGAAAAGCTGTACAACTCTACAGTGGGACTGTCTTGGGTTTAAGTCACAGTTTCTCCACTTTGCACACACCACCTGAGGGCCTCTGAGTTCCAGTCTCCCTAACTAGAAAGTGGGACCTGTGTGCTCCCACCCCTGGGGATGTTGGGAGGAAAGTAAGGAAAGGCACAGGTCTCAGCACAGATCCTGGCATATGGCAAACAGTCAAAGGTTGTGGGGCTGGGGATTTAGCTCAGCAGCACAGTGCCTGCCTGGCAAGTGCAAGGTCATGAGTTCAATTCCCGGTACCGGAAAAAA
>NW_004955414.1:28653604-28664298 GCF_000276665.1 Chinchilla lanigera | reverse complement strand
TTTCTGTTAGAAAATCCATGAAGGCAATGTGTTCTTTTCAGTGACTCATCACGAGGCAAATGATTTAGGTGGGTTCACATTAAGAAGATAGCTTGAGGGGCAAGGGATTTAGCTCAGGGGCAAAAGCGCCTGCCTGGCAAGCGCAAGGTCGTGAGTTCGGTTCCCGGTACCGGAAAAAAACCAAAAAAAAAAAAAAAAAAAAAAAAACAGTCAAAGGTTGGGTAACACTGTCATTAGTAATACATACATACATACTGCTGACAAAAATGAGGATTTGGCAGATCTCCAGGCAAGGCTTTGCTTCAGGCTTTGCACCAGCTATTACCTGGACAGTATGCAGGCTCATCCATTATTCCCTCAGGCTAATGAAGGTTCTTCTGGATTTCTGCCTAATGCCTCAGGACAGGTGGAACATCCAGGAATGCTGGACAGGCCAGCTGGCTAGATTCTGACACTTGGTTTTCTGGCTCATTGTTGCCCATCACTGCCCTGAGAGACATCCCCAGAAACGAGCAGATTTCCCGTGGATATGTATGCCTAACCTTTCCATCCAGGCCCAGCCCTGTGGCTCTCTAGCTCTGCAGGTAAAATGTGTAACTCTTTAAAACAAGGCCCTTCCTAGCAAAGTGATGCACGTCAGCACCCTAAGGGTGGACAGCGCCACATTCCTCAACAGGCCTCAATAGGGATCTCCCTTCTGGCCCGCCCAGACAACACCTGTGAAGTCCTGTATGCCTTCTCTCTTAAACTTTATGGCTGTTCCCCAAAGGCAAAAAACAGCCCCCCAACCTGCTTCAAGCCTCATATTCTTTTCTTATTTAGCCCAAGAATCAGACCCACATGACAAGGGGCTAGGCAAGGATTCCTATCCCAGTCCACAGAGGAGTCAGGCTCATTGTGAGATATTAAGTAATTTGGCTTCGATGATTAGCTAGAGGAAGCAGCCTAGAATGCAGGTTATGGGACTCCTAGCCTAGTGCAGTTTCCAGAAAAATGTAGCTATTTGTTTTTAAACATTTGTCTTCCACAATGGTGCTTTGCTTCTGAAGAATTCATTAACTTAGATATCTCGGTCACAGTACAGTGCAGATTCACATACTTAAAAGCCACTCACACAGGCAGATGTTCACTACACTCCAGAAATCTAAAAGGTGACAATAACAGCCATGCCAATTAACATAATTGTCAATTAATTCCAACTTCTGGCTTCCTCTCTCTCTCTACCTGGATTCATCGCGTAGCTTGCTCTTAGTCCTCTGCTACAGTTAGTAGCTCTCTGCTCCAACCCAACTGGAATGCTAACACTGGGCTCATGCTCAAGGGACAATTATTTCATCCCATAGGAGAATAACTCCAGGGTCGCTCTACTGCCTACCAGTCTACCTCACTAGGACATCTTTGACTTATCACTTAACCTGAATGTTTTCTCAGCTATGAAGTGGTGGAGTGAACGAAATAGTCTTGCCCACTTCTGGCTCACAGCCTTAACACCCATCCCAAGTCCAAATGCTACATCTGGAGGTTGCTGGGAAACAGTAGAGTCCAGTGTTCAAGAACCTCTACGCCCTGGGTTTTAAGCTATGTGACTTAAGGACTGCTCTGGGCCTCGATTCTCCCACCTCTAAATGATGACAACAGTGGCACCTACTTCATGAGGATTTTGTAAGTATGAGATGAGATAATACCTCAGAAATGCTAAAAACATTGTAAGAACTCCATAGATACACTAGCAATTATCAATATCTGAAATACAAGATTTAGGTCTGAGCCTTGACTCATCTACAAACTTAGATTCACACTGTCATTTAACAACCTTCCATTCAAGGCAAGTGTGTGTCCCTGAAGAGAGGGAAACTTTTAATTTTGCTCTCTTCCTACTCATCTACCTTTAGAAAGACTTGCTCTGACCTTTAAATCTAAATCCTAGTTAAGCCAGGTGTGGTGGTGCATGCCTGTAATCCTAGCACTCAGGAGGCTGAGGCAGGAGGATCACAGTGAGTTCAAGGCCAGCCTGAATTGTATAGTGAAATCTTGTCTCTAAATAAACAAATAAATAAATATCCTACTTAAGATTAAAGATCTAAATTAGACCTGACCACTTCACTGAAGCCTTCTCCCTTCTATGATACTCACAAAGATCTCTCTAGTCTCCAAATTCCTGAGGCACATATAGTCTAGACTCATTACTGGCATTACACATGGCCTGGGATGATCTTTTTTTTTTTTTTTTTTTTTTCCTGGGATGATCTTTAAGGAGATAAAACCGCAGGCTCCTTGGACACACCAACTAAACTGCTCTTCCTTTGTGCCACAATGCTTTTAGCATTGTGCCAGCCATACAGCCCTTCAGATACATGTTGACTGAATAAATGAGTTGTACTATGCCCAAATAAATGTGCATTGTTTCCTTTTAGTTCATGTGGGTCAGCTACTGATTTCCTGCACTTTGGAGCCAATTAAAAATAACATAAAGATGAGTATCAACAGGGCAGGGACAACCACGACCAGCTGACTCCTCATCATCAGTTAAAGGTACTGATATCTGGCCAATGTAGAAAACAAGAAAAACATAGATGTCCAAAGGAAAACGTAAATGGTAAACTAAATTCCAAAGGACCATGTAAGCCTAAGTTTGGGAGCCTATAGTGTTAAGGGGTAAAGAAGTTTGAGGTTTTCCCAAAGCTGAATTCATATGCTGAGTGAACAAACACGTATTTATTGAGTGACTATTCCACACAGACACTGCCTTAGTTGCCGTGGATACAGCAGGGTATAAAACAGATGACATTCCTGCTCATACTCCAGCATCTGAGGAGGGAAGCTAGGTAAAATGCCACCCTCGGGCTTTAATGTGAAGTCCACAATGCAACATCTTCTTGGACTAACTTTGGCTACGCGCTTAAGTAAGGGGAGGAATGGGTCATACACGTGACTGAACAGGGGCAGCGCTAAAAGTGCTCCGTCACTCCCAAGGAGGCATCCCGCACTCTAGAATTCAGCTGTCCAAACACAGCACTCTGCACCTCAGTCATTTCAAGAGTGCCAGTTAAGCTCTGCCACTGGTATCATTTAAATATCAAACCTCTCAAATGGCAAAGTGTCCCACCATGCCAAAAACCAAACTCAAGGTGAGAAAAGAGAGGTGGTAGTAAAGGGTCAAATGGTTTTCTCCACTATAAAACCTTAGGCTCCTTTCTCCTTCCAAGCAGAAATCTCTTCTATCATCTAAAACCTTGAAATTTTTTTCTTCCAGCAGGATACTGAAAATAGCTTTGCATTTAACATTTAAAATTGCTTTTGATCCCACACTCTTTCAGCTCTGTTCTCTCCTACAAACTCATTCTGTTCCCTAAGGCGACTTCTAAGTGTATTTCATAAGCAAACAAACCATCGTCACCATGTTTTACCCCTAAGAGTTAAAAGAAAAAATGATTTACATAATTATATGGGAGATAAGTTGGCCAAGAACACAAGAATCTTATCTGGACCAAAAGTTCTAGGACAAAATTTCTTTCAATTCATCAAGAAAGATAGCAGATCAAAATCAAGGTTCCTGCTCAAACTGTAACCACTGAGCCACAGGGACTTCTGAGTGCCTCCTTATTTGCATGCCACATACCTCAAGAAGGGACTGGAGGTGGCCACTGGAGGCAGGGCTAAACAACGAAGTACGCGCATGTTTTCCTGTTAGGACAATTTGATAGTGCAGGATTGGACAGTGCAGAAAGCCCTGTGAAATCCAAGTTCCACGAGGGCAGCTTACCAGCAAAGCAGCAGCTGGGCTTTGACCCCTACCCCAGTCAGGGCTCTCCCCACTCTCTGCTCTGAGGTCTCATTTATAATATGAAACCAAATTTAACATCACAAAGGTAAAAATTATTTTCATAAAACTTTCTGACAGGAAAAACAGCAGAAGGAAGGACTAAAGAGAACAGTAAATGCTAACAGTAAATAATTATAATGCTGTATAGATGAGGGGACCTAGCAAAAGAAGGCTTAATTAACGCTAAGAATGCTTTCATAGGACGCAGTATGGTTTCAGCTAGCATCAGCATACTGACATATGGCTTTGGTAGGCTCACCTGGGAACTGAACCACTACTTAGTTCAGGTATTTTTCTTTCATATACAAAAATTTATGCCAAGTTTCCATCAACTACCTTACAAATAAACTTTTAGAACAAAATGTGTTTTTCAGATGGTTGTGTATGTAAAACAGAAATAAGGTCTGAAAGCTCTGTAGCTCTGTACTGACATAATTAAAGGAGCAGTAGTTGGTGACACATGCTAGGAGTACATTTATGAGGAAACTCTTCAAACCTTTAATTTGTGTATATGCAACGCTGCATATAAGCAATGCATTATGTTTTATTAAAGGCCTTTTGAGCAGGGTACAGTAAACCGCTAGTTATACAATATATAACCAAGGGCGAATGCTCTAATTCCGTAAGTATTTTCAGAGCCTTTCCAAACCTAAACTTAGGGCTATGGGGAGGAGAAAGGAGAGAGAAAATATCTACACCCTAGACACTCCTGATCCAGTTACTCTGGCCTCCCTTTCTTCAGGAACATCACGCCACTTCCAACTTCTGGCTCTTTGTACTTGCTGTTTCCTCTTCTGCTGATACTTTCCCCCACATCTCTCCAAAGCTGAGCCTCCGAGAGGTCTTCCCTGATGACTTGGCTAAAGTATTCTCCTTGCCACCATGCATATCACTACTGTTTGACTCTATTTGATCTCTTTCCTGGTACCTGTCCCTACCCGCGTTAACATATTCCAAGGGTTAGTGGCTGACTCCTCCTACTGGGCCTATTTTGTTCACTCCTGTATACTCAGGGCCAAGAGCGGTGTTGTGCACAGCACTCGGCTTCACTGACCAAGAGATGAGCAGAGCTGAGCGATGGGGAACGGAGACAAGATCATTCATCACAAAACAACTGAAAACAGAGGACAGGTAACCACAGGTAAGTTGCTAAGTGTAAAATATCACTGTTTCTGAAGGAATGGCTAGCAATCAAAAGGGGAGGGAGGGGAGGGAGGGAGAGAACTGGGAGCAAATGTCAGAGGAGGAGGCTTCACAAAGAAGTGAGATACAAGGGAGGCAGACAGAAGGAAGAGAGGCCTTTCCTGTGCAGGGAACCGTGTGGGACAAGACACAAGCCGGCAGGGTGGCCTAGGGAGGCCAAGGAGAGACATGCAGCTGAGAACTCAGGGCAGGGCTGGCGGGGAGGAACGGGGTCAGTCAGGAGAGGCCTGGAGGAGTGGACACAGGGTGTTCAAGAAGGCAAAGCTGCTACGTCAAGTGGAGAAAGTCAAAGAAGGGAGTAGACAACTGATGAGAAGTTGACCTGGGTGGTCTAAGAGGCAAAGAGAGCCCCTCGCCTCTGCAGAGAGGGAGGGAGAGAGAGAGAGACAGAGAGAGAGAGAGAGAGACTGTGAGCAGAGAGAGGGAGAGACAGAGAGAGACGGAGAGAGAGAAAGTGCACAAGGCATTTCTCTAGCACCTGTGGCAGATTCAGGACAAGCCCCAAGCAGCCTATGCATCCTGCCTGAGAAGCACACAGCAAAGCGGGTTCTGAACCCAGCTCGAAGGGCGGAACATACCTTTCCCTGCTTGCGGGCAGAGGGCAACTGTATTCAGTATAGCCTGTGATTATTATCTTCTGATTCTCTGACGAAGTGGTATCTAACTTCACTGTGCAGTATATATTTGAACATTATATAACACATTTTTATGTAACAGGTTCTTGACATAAAGTAACGTTTCCCTTACTATCTAAATGTATTCAGGGGAACAACTGGCATTAAAGATATACAGAAATATGTATATGTACCAAGAGTGCGAATACATCCAGACTGAGGGTGTTGGTCTTAGGGGTAAGGAGCTAGGGAATGGATGAAAGTGCAAGACTTCTGAAGAGGTCTCCTCCCACAAGGAGCTCTGTAGACAGCTCTGATGGCACCCAGGGGAAGGAGTTAAATCTGGAGGCTCATGTCACACAGGGGCTGGCTGAGCCACACAGGCTACGTCGGAGCAATGTCTCAAAAAGACCGGGGGAAGCAGGAGAGACAGTCAGGCACAGTGCGGTCTGAGAAGCTGCTCAGCCCCCTGGCCCTGCTCTAAAGGAGGAGGCACACTCCCCACACTTGTCAACAGTGAGACTGGTGCCAGTCACTGAGGGGCTAGCTCTCTTGGCGCAGCGCTCAGCACATGGCACACAGGTTTTAATGCAGCAACTCCTTCATGAGAGGCATCTGCTACCGTGGTGTGGTGCAGGCTCTGCAATCCTGCCTCACCCCACCCAGCTGAGTGACCTTGGGTGTTTATAAAACCTCCTCACTTGTAAAATATGGATAATAATGGTGCCTACCTGATGAGGTGGCTCTGAAGATTAAAGGAATTAACAGGTCAGGGGTGACCACCGTATTTGCAGGCACAGAGAAAGTGCTCAATAAATGTTAGCTGCTATTACTGTAAATACTGTCATTTCCATTTTGCAGACAAGCTATCTCAAAGAAGCTAACTAATGTTCCTAGGCCACACATTTCCAACAGCAGTGAAAGAAATACATATATGTAAATGTTTTACTCAGTATATACGCAAAACCCAGTGTACCCAGTGTTAAACAGAATATTAAATCAGGCAGACCATCCATCCCCTTTTTTTCACCGAGGCTGGACAAACATGAGTTTATAGTATTTAAAAGGACAGCACGTACTCGAGTACAAATCATTTTCCATTCTACACCAGCACTCAGCGTTCCCCTGAAGCAAAGATGACTAAAGCTTACCCAATCCCATGTCTCCCTGAAGTCAAGTCCCCAACTCAATTCTCCCTCCACGAGCCGGACTCACTCCCAGCCACATCCACTCACGCCCGCTTCTACACCGCGCACCCCGCCACCACCTGCTCCTTCCAGAAAGCCACCCTGTCATCCCAGCTCCTCCTCTTTCTTCAGCTTCTTTAACTAGGATGTGCCCTGGACAAGTACATCCTGAAGGTGCCCTGTCCCTGTCAATGTGGGAAATCAAAAGAACTCCTTCCATAGTACCCAGCCTGGTGGAGACATCCCCAGAGATAACCCAACATGATATACAGCAGAGCCTAAGTGAACTAGAGAGGGGTCATGGGCTGGGGACACTGTGGCCAGGTATGGGGAGAACACTAAAATGAAGAGTTAATCCTGAACGATCAAGGACCTGAGTTTAGTCTTAAAAGCAGAGGAGGAAATGAGATGCCTTGGGAGAGAGGGAGGAGGGATGGCCAAGGGCTGCCGCCAGGGATAGACAGTCCTCAGCACACAGCAAAGACGGTAGACAACTAGGCTGGATATGGAGACTCCTACCCAGCAGGCCATGGAGCACAGGCAGAGCAACAAGGAACTACCACACTGAGAGCCACCACTCACTGAGCATTTATTACATGTCATGAAATAGGCTGACATTTCCAATATTTTAACTCATTTGGTGCACATCACAACTCTTTCAGGCAGGGATGATCCCAGTTTTACACAGGAAGACACCAAGACATACAGAGCAAAAGCAACCTGACCACAAGTCGTGAAGCTGGAAGGGAAGTTAGAAGTGGAATCCAGCTCCAGAGTCTGTGCTCAGAACCATCCCACCAAACTCCCTCACAGGACAGCTAATGGGATGAAGGATACAGGCTCCAAGGTGTTATGAGGATTCCAGGGGACACAGCTTGGAAGCCGTTTGCAACCTGGCAACTCCAGGGCCACACATGTCTACAATGGATCTTCTAGCAGCTAAAGCAGGAGGAAAAGGGCAGGACCAGAAGGCTGAGGGGCCACTGTGAATACCAAAAGCCAGGACAGATGCCTACCAGCAATGGGTTCAGGAGGAAAATCAAGAGAGCAGCAGGACCTAAAGGCAGCGAGAAGGGTACTACAAAGGGGGGAGGACAGGAGAGATAAAAGCTGGGCTAAGAACAACTGCGGAGTGAGAACAGGCCCCTGGAATTCAAGACTTAACTTGTGTGGAGAAAACTCTGAGAAGAAATATAAAGAAGGGTGGTAAGGAGAGAAGCCAGAGGGCAGGTGCTAAGGATGGGACAGGAGATGAGACAGGAGGTGAATGCTCACAGCACAGGACTTGGGAGGGAGGCAAAAGAGACCTACAGACACAGAGCGCCCCTGGAGACACAGGTAAGTGGCCTGGCCCACCACAGGCTCACAGCAGGTCTGCTTCTTCCCCTTCCGCCTTCCTCTTCAGATCTGGACAAAGATTTCTCTGGGATTGGTGGAGAGGCTGAGGACAAATAACTCAAAGGATACTGTGATGACAGGATCCTGGCAGAGGTGGGAGGGAGTGGCAGCTGGCACTGAGGACGGGCTTCCTGTGTGCTGGGCACTTTACACAGAGCGTCTCCCTTAGTTCTCATGGACTCCAAAAGGCCAGCTGTCACGCCTCCAGAGAGGAAGGGCCTGAGGCCACAAGAGTCAAGCACTTGTCCAAGGCCACACAGCCTGAACTCGAGTCCCAGGCCTTTGTGCCCTGAGAGCTCAGGCTCTAGCCCCTTGTGAGAGCTCAGTAAGAGGAAACAGAGAAGGGGTCCACTTCCTTTCTCTGAACTGGGAGGAGACGAAGGGACAACAGGGAAAGAGACAGAGTATTTTAAATGGAAAGAGACGCTGAGGGCGCTTAAGTCAGAGCAGGTCTTGTTCTGTATGACAGAAAAGACATCGTATTTGGGGTAAGTCCGTCTTGTTACAGTGGCAACAAGGAGAGAAAAGACAGAAGAGTGACATGCCTTGTGTCCCTAAGCACGCACTAAATCTCAGGGCTAGAAAGGACATTTTATTTCCCTGTGAGTATCTACTTTAGTTGGTACTAACTTGAATCACCGCCCATCACTGTCACGTTGTAAGGAGCAGAAACTCCTTAACGTTGACTTTTTCCTATCACTGTGAGAAGTGATGACAGAATCACAAATACAAGAAAGCTCACAGATGGAAGGCAACCTTTGCACCAAAGAAAGATGCAACTCCTTTTTTTTTTTCACATTCTTATGCACTGTTATCAATGTAGCCACGTCTTCTTACAGCGCTTGTCCATCTTTAGTATGTAAACCCCACTAAGACTGCTGGGATAAAAGGATGGATCTGAAAACGTGGCCACTTCCTTTTGCTGTCCTGTGGCATGCAAACCTTGTCTGCAAATAGCAGACAAACTTGAGAGTAGTCATCATTTTATAAATCACTTGAAATGGATCCTTTAAAACACCATCTGTTGATCTGCTTAACTTTCCTATGAAAATAGGACTTCAAGCTCAGATGTTCTGGAGGTTCAGGAGGTAAATGCCAGCCTGAATTCAAGTGGATTAAATATTTAAAGATTTCTAGAACTTTAGAGCAGAAGGAAACTTCGACATCACCTAATTCAACTGTCTTACTTTCCATCTGAGGTGAAGGGAGCTCAGAAAGGATTAGGAACTTGCTCCGATTGGCACAGCCAGGAAAGCTCCACTCTGGGCTAGAAAGAACCACCTCCTAACTCCTGGATTAGGAATCCTCTCCCATTTTATGTGGTAGAGATTGGAGCAAGGTACAAATTTAACTACTGTTTTCACAATATTATTATTTACTGGCTACATCTACAGCCAGACTCACAATGTCTCTATAGAGTCAGCCTCAGCTCATTCAGACAATTTCAAATCCTACTCAGGAAATTTCCAAGCCTTCTACATATGTTCAGAAACCGTTTTAAAAGATTTATCAATAAAGTGAACTCAGTAACAAAGCATAAGCGAAAGATTAAACTGTATATTTTTTAAAAATATATCTCGGAATTTCATTGATATGGAAATCAAATTTAACAGCAGTGATTTTTTTTAAAAAGTCTTGCAGGCATACAGAGTATGCATGAGATTATTCAAAACTGCTCAAGAGCAGCAATGATTATTTTAAGCTCATGATTCAACTGGTACATTAATTAAAAACTCCACCAACCCAAATTGCCAGTTCTTGATATCAACGGAACCAGAAGAATGAAAATAATAATTGTCATATAAAAATAGATTAAAGGAAGGGCAGCAGCCGATGTCAGAAGGACAAACGACAAGCAAATGCGATGGGAAATGAGATGCATCTAAAGGGCAGCTTTTATGTATTAAAAAAAAACACAAAACCGAAGATCCTGGAAAGTCGGCTACTGTTAAAGAAATGGTTCTTCATAAACACCGAATTTGATTTCTGGAAGCCGAGGGAGAAAACTTGGCTGCCAATGCCCTGCTGAGGAGCATCGATGTAAAGAGGGAGAGAGGAGCGCGAGCTCCCAAGTGCCAAAACAAGGTTCGGAGACCGCGACGGGATGGAGGTGGGCGACAGAAATGGGAACAGGGCTTCTGCGGTGAGGGATGTCAGTCAGGTCCCCCTCCGGCCAACAATTTGACGGCGACGCCCGCGTCCAGCGCAGCCCTTCCTTCCCGACGCCCGCCCGCCTCGCCCCGCATCTGCGCGCCCGCTCGCTCGCGCGACCCCCGGGAGGCTGACACTCGGCCCCCAAGGTCGGCTTCCAGGTCCTCCTCCACCTCGCCCCAGCGCCTCGAGAGCTCCCCGCTGTCAAAGCCCGGCGACCGCCAGGCAAGCGGACACCTCGCCCCGACATCTGTCACGGCCGGGGCTGCGGCAGCCTGGCTCGCGGCGCCCTGCGCGGGGTTCGGGGCTGCAGGGCGG